>NC_043966.1:38383590-38646090 GCF_902148855.1 Sphaeramia orbicularis | reverse complement strand
ATCAGTTTATAATTTTTTTTTTACATGTGCAAACTCATTGCGCATGTTTTTATACATGCAAACTTTTAGTAGATCTGGCCCTGAAGGGTTAAAGGCTTGGACTTGCTCTATTTCTGCTCCACCTGAGTCTAATTTGTTGCCTTTCTTCTCTGTCGCTGATGACCATGGTCTTTGTTTTCTTTGCATTCATTTTCATGATGTAGTCTTTCCCTACTTCATTGAGTGCATTGGCCTTTAGATCTCCCTCACCATCATCATCGTCAGAACACTTTAGCTGGTTGATACTGAAGCCACTGATGTCGACACGTCTGAAGTCACTGATATTCCTGAAGATGTTCTCAGTGCATAAACTGAAAAGGCTCGGTGATAGTACACAGCCTTGCTTTGTATGGCCGATAGCGCTTCATTATAAGCTTTAGATCTTTTCCATTTGTTCCAATCTCATCATCTCACGCTTTACAAAAAAAAGACCAAAATGTTATCTTGTGAAACACATTTGACAGGATGTTTTTTTTTTTTTTTTTTTTGTCCAACATCATCTGAACAAACTGTAAATTTAGACGAAGGATGTCTTATCATTTGTTGTGTGCTTTTCTATACTCTGCTTACATTCATGCTAAAAGCTCATACACACACACTGTAAATGTGTCTCCAGATACAAACCACACCCGACCTAAAAGCCTGCTTAGTCTGTCGCTGTCAGCTCTCATCTCTGCAACCATTTACCCCTGCGTGGTCACAGCAGACCACACATGCACAGATATACACGTTTAGGGGGCTGCTTTTTGTGTAGACTTGATGTGTGCCTCTGTATGTGCTGGTTTTTCCATCTGTATTCGAGTGTGTGTGGGTGAGTTTGTGTTTGGGGGAATGTGCTCTGCCCAGTCAGCTGTGCTCTCATCATATTACCAGGGGTTGTTGCGGCACAGCAAATAATTCATGGCCCAGCTAACCAAGCCAAGAGACAAGCAGGCTTGGCTTGTACTGGAAGTCTAACAGAAAGTGATCCCAAGTGTGTGTGAGTGTTTGTGCGAGTGGGTGGAAATAAAAGAGCTTGAGATAGTGTATACAGTTCCGTGCATACAGTGCCTTTGTTGTCAATTTATTTGCATGTCTGTATAAGCGTAAATAAAACACATGTTGTGTAAGTAAATGCATTTAAAATGTGTCAGATCTGTTTCAGTCACCTATGAATCCATAAGGAGAATACTGTCATAAAAAATGTCAGTAATGCATAGTAAAAACAAACTCACAAACAAACTTGGACAGAGTTTGCTTTAATGTGACATGCTGCTGCAAAATGGACAATCTATCCTTGATATGCATAGCAATTTTGTGTTTTGTGTAGGAATGGAGGGTAGGTTGAAGGATGGGGTAAGGGGGTGGGAAATTATAAATTAAACTTCATCCCGCTCCTTTTCGAATGTTGGACTTTCTTTTGTATAATCCTTTTGTTGTTTGGTGTTAATGCAAATTCAAATGAATGAACAATAAATAAAAACAAACCCACAAATAGACAGAAACCCTGATCGCCTTGTCAGGTTATAAAGTTATTGAAATCTAAACTCAACTGTAAAACAACAGATTCCATGTAGTTATTATTTATTTTTAAAAAATTAGAAAAAATGTGTGAAAATGTGAGTACCCCTTTACTACTATCAAAGGACTATAGAAGGTAAGTATCAGCCATGTGGTGCAAAGAGCCCCTGATTTATCATCATCAGCAAGTTTGAGCACTTCCATAAAAGCAGAAGTTGTAACAGTTTGTTGATCTGGCAGGTGTGTGTTAAAACAATTCCAGGTTTTGTTTTGTTTTTTCCAATTTTTTTTCATGACTATGCTGATAGATAGATAGATAGATAGATAGATAGATAGATAGATAGATAGATAGATAGATAGATAGATAGATAGATAGATAGATAGATAGATAGATAGATAGATAGATAGATAGATAGATAGATAGATAGATAGATAGATAGATTTAAGCTGCTTTTTATGTTATGCTTAAAACAACATGAAGCTCATTCTTGTATCAGGGTCTATATGGTAATATTGACAATTCATCTAATGCCACAGTGACTGAGTACAGGACCTGTTTGCAAGCTCCTGTTGGTGGAAAGCTAGTCATGTGTAGGATGGAAACATGCTGACAAACTAATTATTTACATATGTTGATAGGTTTAGTGGTTCAGAAGTTATTAATCATTTTAGATCAGTAGATGGTTTTGGTTGTCAGTGGCTGTTTGGGTCTTCATGAATTAAATGCCAATGTTACGTAAGTATGGTGAATATTTGTCTGTCTTTTTTTCTGTATTATTGTTTTGTTCAGGGCACATTAGATCTCGTGTGGTGTGATATCGTCACCTCTTACAAAGATGTACAAAACAGCCGGTCTATTCCTATATGTTACAGAGGAGTATTTAAAAGTTACATCTGTCCTTTAAGATACCAAGTGTAGATGTTGTATTCAGTGTTTTTAAGGCAAAGCAGTGTTTGTCGTTATTTTAAGTGTGACTTTGAGCTTTTCTATAAGTCAATAGGAAACTTTTCTTACAACTCAACTGCCTTTTGTCCAGTGTAGTGTATACAACACAGTGAATTAAAACCATGGACAAAGACAAAGGACATGAAATGAAAAAAAGTTTACAGCAAGAGCATTGACAGGCTCATCATACAGACAAATTAATACAGAGGACCCAGACATCCATTTACTGGACCACTTTGTCCTCGAGATGGTCCCAGAACCTACTGCAGCTACCAGTAGGTGAAGGTGGGGTATACCCTGGACGTGTCTCCAGTTCAGTATGGAGTGACATAGAAAAACAACCATTAGGGCTGCACGATTGTGGAAAAAAAAAAAAAAAAATCCTGATTTTTTTTTCCTCTAAAAACTCGATTTTCGATTTCGATTTTTGGGTAAAGCTACAAAAGACAACAGAAGTCAGCATGTCGTGTTTGTGAGCAGCCCACAGTGCAAGGCACTGCTCTGACCTAAAATCTGTGATGGTATCATGTGATGAACCCACAGAAGTGTATTTTTACATAATTAAATCTTTATTGAATGAAGTAGAGTATACAAACAATGTATACAACAAGGAAATAACATAAGTTTGCCAGGGGGAATACACTATAATACAGTGTCCAAATCAGAGCAAGTACTTATGTGTTTTTTACAGCCTTTTTGTTTCCAGATTTATCGAAGAGCTTCAAATAAAGTTCAACATCTTTCAAAAAATAAATAATATTTGGTTTTATGTTACAGAACTTACATTTGTGAATGAAAAATTTAGCAAGTAAGAGGACTAAATTAATTATTAATTTTTTTTTTTTTTCTTTCTTTTTGGGGTATCTGGGCCCACAGAAGTGATACGTCACTTGAATGTAAGTCAGTGACAGTCATCAGTCGTGCCCGCGTGCGTGCGTGCGTGCGTGGACCACGTTAATATGAGTGATCTCCATGGGTTCTCTTTAAACTGGGGAATCTGTGCGTGGAACAGACCGACCCAGGACACGCTGGAGGGATTCTATCCCTGGAGCTGGTGGATGTGTGTGGGCAGAGAGAGCTGTCTGGGCTCCTCTGCTGAGGCTGACGGACCCGGTTCGGTACGGATCGTACGTAAGATGAATGATCCGCATGCAGTTCTATTTCAGTTGCGGGATCCGTGCGTGAAGCCACGGCTTACATTGCTATAAGTACTGCAGGCTCATTAACACATTTAAAGTCCGGTCATTACACGGACTTCTGTGACAGACCGCTGTCACTGATAGGAGGAGGAGCCTACGGTAGCCCGCAAGCACGCAGCCCGGAAGCACGAGAGAGATGAAATCGATTTTATGATTTCCCTTTTTTAAAAATCGGCCCAATTAAAAAAAATCCGATTTCGATTTAAAATCGATTAATCGTGCAGCCCTAATTTAACCATTCACTTTCCAATTCACACCAGTGGACAATTCAGAGTGATCAGTTGTTAAGATGCATGTCTTTGGAAGGTGGATTACTGGGAAAGAGCAGGAAAACACACAGAAAGGCCTGGAATTAAACCCAGGATATTCTTGCTGTGAGGCAATAGTAGGCTACTAACTGCACCACTATGACACCGAGTACAGAGGATCCATCAGTGTAATTCTGCCAATTAACCATTCAGTGGGATTCAGGAAAACAAATGAAAAGTCTGCAGTAGAGGTTTACCAATGTAGACAGCATTAAAAGGCTCATTCAGCTCCAAATCACATAAGGACTTCTTTTGGTCTTCTATATTACTTTATTTATCAAATGGCACCATACACAACTAGAGCTACAGATTCATTTCAGTTAAATGATTATTTGTGTGTGTGTGTGTGTGTGTGTGTGTGCATCTTTCAAGTGTTCATGAATGAGGAGCAGTGTATGTTCCTTCAGTTCCTTAACCAGCAGTTCGAGCAAAACATGAAAGTAATGTAGCAACGTTTGTTTTTCTTGAGCTCCAGTTAATAACATAACTCGCAACTGCTGCATATGTTTTGAGTGTTCACTACACTAACATATTAGCATTAGCATTAACTTTTTATTATCTAGTGTTAGCTCTGCTCTCAGCAGTAATGTGGACTGGGTGTTTCTGCTGCAAATGCTGTATCACTGAAGTCGTGCTCTTGTGATAAATGAGCTCAGTACCACAGCGGATGCATTATGCTGTATTTTTTTTTTATAAGTGCTCCCACACTTTAGACATTTTCTGCCTTTTTACTTTATCTCTTCTGAGCAACGTTCCAAGCTGTTTATGGCAATCCTGATGCATCACAATAAGTGTCTGTGTTAAACACAACAGCAGAACCAGCAGCAAAGAAATTTAGGAAATGAAGCTTTGATTCAGGTAATTGTAATAATATTTTTTTTTCAAATTTATTCAAGTCAATTAATTACTCGTTACCCCACCCCCTGAAGGGGAGGCAAAGGGTATTGTTTTTGGTTTGTTTGTTTGTTTATATATTGCCAGTGACCCAGAATAGGTGTCATTACATTTTGGGAAAAGTAGGTCAAAGTTCACATTTTTAACGAATTTTTAAAATCTCTTTTTTCCTTTTTTTTCCCATTTACTTATAATGGGCGAAATTTCGCATGGCTTTAGTCGCAAAACTATTGGTTGAATTCATACCTAATTGGGTTTATAGTAGGCCTGTAACGGTACACAAAATTTTCGGTTCGGTACGTTTTCGGTTTTCAAAGCCACGGTTCGGTTATTTTCGGTTCGGTACGGGAAGAAAGAAAACCCCTCAAAATGTCTTTAATACATTCGAATTTTCTAACATTTTTCCCCCAATTTTTGGACACAATAGAATATAGAAAAACAGGAATAGCATAATTCTGCTTCTGTAAATCAAATAGAGAATAAAATAAATTATTAATATTACTAAATGTATTTTAAACATTAGTATTACACTTTTCCCTGACAGGTACTTTTGAACAAACAACAAAAATCTAATCACAGTTCTGTCAGTTCACATTCTGCATTAAAATATCAACAAAAAAATTCTGCATGTAGTGCAACATTAACAGGAGGGTAAACTGGTATTCTGTTTTAACAAACTGAAGAGCAACATTGACAACAAACTGAACCAAATTATTTATTTTAGGACAGCTAACAAACTGTTTAGGACACTTTGTGTACTCATGTGTGTGCGCGTGTGCGCACACACAAGGTGCGATTTGTCAGGGGGATGGTTTGTTTGTTTGGTTGGTTGTTTTTTTTTTTTGGTCGGAGCCGGGGGGGCGCGGTCCGGTCCGGTCCATAACTAACGTAACTAACGCTGGCGTGAAACGAAAGTGAAACTTTATTTCTATATACTTTCAACGTCCAACTCCGAGTTCTATTCCTCTGGTATACAGCGTGCGTGAGAGACAGACAGACAGAGCTAGTGTGTTTTAGAACTACCGTAGCTCCCAGGGGCCACACAGCGTTCGTCTTATCTCCGTCTCTTTCCTCGTTGTTGTCTTTCACCAGGACCTGAAGTGATCCCAAACTGGACTGTACTGATGGTGGAGGGTCTTCAATCTCTTCCTTCCAGGTTCTCATTATATATATTTTTTTTTTTTACCTTATATCAGCTGCTATTTCATATTTTGGGTCAATGTATGCGTCCTTAAATATGTCCGTGTGAAACTTGCGCGTATTTAAAGTTCCGCATCAAACAATGTCTTTTGTTCCTTTTTCTTTTTCTCAACACTGTGCCGTTTCGGTACAGCTGTGTACCGAACCGAACAGGTGTGTACCGAAACGGTTCGGTTCGGTACATGTACCGTTACAGGCCTGGTTTATAGATTGCCAGTGACCCAGAATAGATGTGGCTACATTTTGGGAACAGTAGGTCAAAGTTTAAATTTTGTAGGAATTTTTTTAAATCTTTGTTTTCTCCCATTTACTTATAATGGGCGAAATTTAAAATGTCTTTAAAAATGTCAATTTTGTTTGAAATTACTTCAAACTTGGCACATATATAGAGGCTATTGATGTGCTGACATCAGCACACGCATAGACATGATGATATCAGCTGGATCGATGCCTAAACTAGAAAAGTACTCAGAGAGTGCAGACCCCCGCCAAGGCAGATAAGCCCCCCCGATCACCACCAAAACTTAATCATTTATTCCTTGTGCCAGTTTCAACATTTGCTAGAAATTTCATCAAAATCCATACATAACTTTTTGAGTTATCTTGCTAAAAGACAGACAGACAGACAGACAAACCCCGATGATAACAGAACCTCCGCTGTCCTTGACGGAGATAAGCTACAATACGTGCAAGGGGCAGGGTTTGTTGTGCCTTGCACCACTTGTTTTCCACATAGGGCCGCCTAGAACCAGTAGTGATGTAATAACAGCATCATTCGCTGAATCTCAAAGGTCCTTTGTAAATGGTGCTATACAGAACCTTTAAAAACAGTACCACATAGAACCATTAGTGGTACTATAAAGCTCCTTTGTCAAATGGTGCCGTCTGGTCAGTCAGGAGGCTTCCTGTTTTACTGACTCATTCACTGAGTATAAAACAAGTGAATAATGAATAAAAGTAAAAAGTGGACAATGATGTTAACAAAATTATTTTCAGGTTAATATGATGATGATTTTGAGTGACATTTCATAAATGCCATAAGATGGGTATTGTGAGCAGCTCCTCCAGTCACTCAATTTAAAGAGTGGAAAGAGCTCAGAGGAACAGAAGCCAGTTCTGTGTCAGTTTTTAAGCTGGTGCCAGGAAATAACAAACACTGGGAACAGGCAAAAGCACTTGCATACTCATTCATTATCTGAACCTGCTTTATCCTCACAAGGGTCACGGGGGTCGCTTGGAGCCTATCCCAGCTACATAGGGGCGAAGGCGGGGTACACCCTGGAGTCGCCAGTTTATCGCAGGGACTTATAGGAACATATAGAGAAAAACAATCACTCTCACATTCACACCTATGGGCAATTTAGATTAACCTATCAGTGCATGTCTTATGATGGTGGGAGGAAGCCGGAGTACCCGGACAGCACCCACGGAGACACGGGGAGAACATGCAAACTCCACACAGAAAGGTCCCACCCCTGTCGACTGGTGTTGGAATCGAACCCAGGACCTTCTTGCTGTGAGGCATGAGTGCTATCCACTGCACCACCCAGCACTTGCATATATTTATGTAAATGTCTTCTTTGTGAATCAGTGCAAGAACAGAATTTCAGCCCAGGTGTTCGGAGCAAACCGGTCAGTTTTTTTGGTCAAGTGCTTAAACTTCCTTATTGTAGATAGTATCGGTAATTCTGTATTCTTCTTTTCAAACTTCTGCACCTTTTTTCAACTATTAGATACAACAGAGTGATGAAAAGGCAAACCAGCACACCCTTCTTAACTCATCATTTAGTCGGCGTTCATATACATAACAGTACTCATCCACGCTGTGAAGTGGCCATTTTGAAGCATTCCTTGTAAAACCTTGCAGTCTAGTTTCCTCCGATGACACAACCATGGCAGGCAGCTCTGTGCACTGAACAGGGCCAAATTAAACTGTAACTAAAAGAACTAAAATGCATTTCACTGAGTCTATTAAAAGACAAGAGGCCAAAAAAGATTAGAAACATAAAGGCGAATAATTCCCTGAAAGTGGGCACAATTGCAAGAGAAAATGTATGAACTAAGTGGGTGTGACCAAATAATTTGAGCAATTTTAGCGACCAGAGAAGTGAGCTAATCCTGGTGGAGCAGATCCAGGAGGTAGAAGAATACATTATAAGAGTAGGAATATCAGCAGGGAAACGCTAGTAATGACCAATCACATCAACCCCTGCGATTCCTTTAAAATGCAGTTGATACAGCAACTCATAAGGGGAGTGATTTAGGATGGTTATTAAACAGCATCTAAAGGCACCGTTACACTGTTTATTATGTTTATTATCACTGAATAATGCCGCTTATATTGGAAAAAAGTTCAGTCACGTATAAATGATGATCCTGTGTGGCAGCAAACATGAAATAAAAAGAAAATAGAGTCTCAGCTTTAAATCCAAATTATATTTTGACAAATGCTTTTGATTCTTCTGGATTCCAGCTCATTCCACTAGTAAACACTTGCTAAACACTAATCCTCACATCAGCAAATGTGTTTATGTGATTACAGAGGCATGTTTTATATCATCATCCCCAACTAAAGTTTTTAATGTTTGATTAGTGTCTAGTCAGTGTATTAAATCCTCTGAGTAGGATTTAAAATTCCACTTAATATCTGTTGTGAGATAAAACACATAAAACATATTAAAAATTTGTAAAATGGCATCTGCTTCTCCTTACTGAAGAAATAAAGAATCTTTAAAAATGTAGTACTGATTGTTTCACTTTTCATACTACTGCAAGTGGCACATAGAGTTGGACTGTCACAGTTGATCCAGCTAATTTTGTTTGTAGTTCCAAATGTCGAGCTGAAAGGGTGGGTAGGGGTCTTCCATAAATGCATCCCTCGGACTGGTTCAGTTACCTTGGCGTAGTCTCTGACTGGTTCATTCTCAGACAGGAAATCTGGTTCCAGAGCTGTATTAAAACGTAGCATTAGTTAGCATAGCGTCTAGTCTGTCTCATCTAAAGAAGAAAACCAGTAGTGAATAAAGTAATCTTTTTTTTTTTTTTTTTTTTTTTTTTTAAACAGAGCCACTTCAAGTGGTTATGCATCATAAAAACATTTATTCTGTAGCCACACTGCAGTGCAGTGCAAGTGGCTCTATTTTGCGCAATTTGTAACTTTTTAACATTTTCTAGTGTCGTATTTGACCATACCACTGGACAGTAATCCAAGACTGACAATACTAAGGTTTGAAACACCAATTTACTTAAACTAGGTGACATAAAAGCTGCACACCTTTTTACAAAAGAAACAGCATTTCCCATCTTGGTTGTCATATTATCAATCTGTTTAGTCTAAGACAATTTGTTATCTAACGTAACTCCCAGTAATTTTGTTTCATTGATCCAACTCCATGTCTTTTACTGCTGAATCAATGTTGTAGAAGATGACTGTGTTTCCACGGTAACAACGGAGCCTCTGAACGTCGAAATGGGTCATATCTGATGACCATGAAAAGATGACAAACTGCATTTTACACCAATTATTTACATGTATTGATAGGATTAGTGGATCAGCAGGTATTAAACAGTTTAGATCAGTAGATGCTTTTGCTCACCAGTGGATGTTTGGGTCTTCATGGGTTAATTATGTCTTATTGCCTACCAGCATCTTGGTTGGTGTTACAATGGTACTGAATTACCTACCAGTGTGTATAGATGTATCAGAGACTCTCAAAGACTGCAAGGGAAGCTCGGCTTCCCCTAAAATTATGAAAATTAAATGGTCAAATATGTACGGTTGTGTTGACATTTCATTGACTACAAATGTGTTAGAACATGTTCATCTCAAAGACGAGTTCGTTCAGAATCAGCTTTATCACAAATCAACAGACTCGATGTTGTTCACTTCTCATACATTCCTGTTGCACTGTTTTCTCATACGATCTCTGCTCAATGCATTTGCCTGTAGACGCTCAGCGTCCATGCACTTCAATGGGACTGAGTGGAACAGTTTTTTTCATTGCCTCAAAACTGGATGGTAATTGGATAAATGGCACGATGTTGTCCCGCCCCCGGACGCTCAGCATCTCTGGGGGTGAATGGAGCTGTGGGTGGAGCTCAGCTGGGCTGGACGCCAGGCTTCCATGTGCTGATTGGAGGATCAGTTGAAAGGCTGAATCCCATTAGATTGACAGCTATTTTGAGACTAACTCCTTCACTGACGCAGTTCAGTTTAATACCGTCGTGCATTCTGCTGTGAAATCAAGAGAGAAACCACTACGAAATTACTTGTTCATTTCTTGCACTGTAAATAAAACACACTCATTTTACTTCCTTGTTTCAATTAAACATAATTTCAGCGTTTACTTGGTACGATAAGGTCACTGACCATTTTCTTCAAAAGGATCGGAGGGCCGAATTTATGTTCAAGTGACCTGACTTTTTTTTTTTTTTTGATGTAAGCCAACAATGAGCTTCCCCTCTCTGAAAGACGAGCAGCCGCGACTGAGATGTATACTGTAATGGCATGGATCTATGGCAACTATAGCCAATGGCAAAGCAAACAGCATTCTAGAAGGTTGATCCATCTGTGAACCAGCACAAGCACCAGCCCAGAAATAGCACCAGGATTACATTGGACAAATGTTAAAACATCCTGAAAGTGTCAAACTTTGCACTGATATTCTGGGGAGTGACACAGACACATACACAAACCCTGATTCACAGCTACACATTCATCCAACAAATTACAACACAGCTGTGCCACAAGGATAATAGTGTATATCAGAACAGGGCAGAGGCAGAGTCAGTTCAGTTAACCCCACTTATGTTTTCACAGGAAGTAATGCAGTGGCTTTAGTCCACCTGTAACATAACAAATCTGTAAAAGTTTGCAAAGTCATGAAAGCGTCTTTGTTTTTGCCCTTTTATAACCAAGCTCTGGCCTGTCTGCACCTCTGTACAAAAGATTACTTGTTTGAGAACTTCACAAAAGTTCACAGAACATGATTTAATTTATCTGCTTTCAGAAGAAATATTTTTGTTTGCATGGGTCACTGTGGGAAATATACAAGGCTGAAATCCTAAACTTATTGTTGCTTGATTTAGTACATTTTCTTTATTTTGGTATTTTTTGGTAGAGGTTAATATGACTATGTGACTATGAGGGGATTTATGAGCACAGATAAAAAGTCAACATAAGGTTTCTAAAGGATTCATCTAATCAGAGGATATTGAGCAGAGCAATATATCGTCGCAGTCGGGCAGAAACCTCTTATGTCCAAAACACTTATTTTTTAGGAAACTGGAAAAGCAATGTATATTCTAAATAAATGAAAGGCATTAACAAGCTGTTTTCAACACTTTTCATTGGTTAAATATTTCTAAAACTGTCAGGCCAACATGATGACTGACCAATAGAACTGTTTCAAGGCAAAAAACAAAAAAGACCAAAAATGGAGTTAAGAGGTTTCTGCCCGACAGCGACAATATACATGTTCTCACTTTTATTGTTTGCATCACTACAAACATGCACATTATAAATGAATAATTGCAACTGAAAGTAATTTCCAAATAATTATTTTGGAAATCCAATAATACCACAGTGTTTTACAAACAACTCACTGAACCGTATCTTTCCTTGTAAGGGAAATGATAGAAACTCTCTATTTTCTAGTCATTAGTATTTTGCTTGGTTTGTTCATGCACCCTTAATTCCCAATTACAATATTTCTGACAGTAACTGAAGGCAATGCAATACTTAATCAGGCTTTACAGGCTACAACAGGGATTTCCAAATGCCTGATGGGATACATGTTACAATATAGTATGTATAAATCCTCCAGATTCTCTACAGAGATTATTAGGCTTATGAGGGATAATGCTTTTGCTTGGATCTCAGTGTGCTTGAGGCAATTATGAAGAAGGCTGTGAAGATGAGTGCAGCATGATATCCCTGGCTCAAACCCTGTCAGGCTACTTGTCAAGACAAAATCTGCAGCACTCATTTATGTTGGGAGGTCCAGGTCAGGATGGGGGCATTTTATCCAGAGATAATAGTGTAGCTGAGTGAGGAATATTGTTTTTATACTGTCATTTTTTACTGAGATGACGGACAAGTAGAGGTACTTTAATGCTCTAAACTTCAGATAAAAATTGAAATGTGCTGATCGTTTGATGGTAATGAAGTAAAATCTCATCGGTTTCACTGTGGATTGAAATGACGGACGGCCTGTGGATCATTGTTCTTTTATAGAGACTAGTAAAATTAACAATGAAACTAAGTACTGACTTCAGAGGTCAGACAGGTCATCTAATGCAATCTAATGCACTTAACCGTTTAACTCCAGTGCAATAAATGAAAGCACACTCAATTTGTTAACTTGATTTTTATGTTACGGGAAATTCAAACACGTTATTACTTTTATACTTTATGTCAGAATGGGATACATGAACCAAATCATTTTACTGATAATTTTGATCTGTACCAAGACCAACACTTTTGGTCAGAACAAAGAGCTAGTGGGTGGTGCATTGCCTTGGGGAGGTTTCACACAAATGTAATGGTGATTGGAATGAAAGTCCCACTGGAGACCAGAGAGAAGAATGTAGTCCACTTTATGACCACATGGCTAAACCATGATGTTCTGCTTTCTGTTGTTCATTATAACTATGGTAGGAGGCATCTGTTTATCAGTAGGTAGGTGTGGTGGCCAAGTGGTAAGGCTTTTGGTTTTGTAAAGCAAAGATCATGGGTTCAGCCCCCATCCATTTTGTGTGGTCCAAAGAACCACCCTGCTTAGAACATGGATCTGTGTGTGCACAATAACAACAGTGGAAAAACAAGCAGTGGCAGGGGGTCTGAAATTGCTCATCCTTCCAGACCTGAACCCCATCTTTGAAATGTGCTGGAGAATTCTTTATGCGGTGGTCTGACTATACCCACCATTAATATGAAATCTTGATGAGAGGGAGGTGTCTGTTTTGTATGTCACATCCCACACAGTAGACATGGTGGCCAAATGGTAAGGTGTTGGTCTTATAAACCAAAGATCATCGGTTCAACCCCGATCCATACCTTCCTTGAATCAATACAAGGTTCCGGAAACATCTTCCCAACACAATAGAGCTGAGCTGCTTTTTCTAGAGTTGTTGCATGTAGATATTCAATCTTTTATACTTTTTATGGTTGTGACTGAATGTTGTGTGCTACTAATGTAGGTGTGGTGGCTAAGTGGTAAGGCTTGTAAACCAAACATCGTGGGTTCGACCCCCATCCATGCCTTCAATATGGCAGATTACCTCAACCTTTCATGGAATCCACAGAGAACATCCATGTTTGGTTTGTTTGCTCACACTCCAGCAGCAAAACTATTGGTTGAAATCATACCAAGTTTGGTTTATAGACCGGGAGTGACCCAGAATAGAGCTCATCACATTTTGATAAAATTTTAAATTTTGTATGATTTTTTTTTTTTTTTTCCCAATTTACTTATAAAGGGTGAAACTTTTCTGTTGCAGCAAAACTGTCTGTCGAATTCATACCACATTGACTTCATAGATTGCCAGTGACCCACAGTGGATCTCATTATATTTTGGGAACAGTAGGTCAAAGTTCAGTTATTTCATCAATTTTTAAAATCTTCCCATTTACTTACAACAGGCAAAATATGTGTGAGGGGCGGGGTTTGTCGTCCCTGGGACCACTTGTTACTTTGTGTAATGAAGCCGCACCTGAAACATCTAATCCAGGGGTAAAAATCGGTGTATGACCTGCAGTAGATCCAAGTTGTGTGTGTTGTGTTGTACAAGCTTTGTGATTGGTTAAAGCTTTCTGCAGACTGGTTCTAAGGTGACTCATCTGTGCCCTGTCCTGACCTGTGACCCCAGACCTCCTCCCTGACCCTCACCTGTCCAGATGGACCTCCTCACCTTAATCTGACTAGATGTACCCCTCAGCTGTCTTTATGTGCCCCCCCCCCCCCACCCTACTACATTCTTATAGATGGGAACTAGGAAGAATCTTTATTTTGTCAGTATGGGTTCACACATGTACACATGCACCACACACTGAAATTTGTCTTCTGCCTTTAACCCATCGCTAGATCATGCATGCATCACACACTGCATACTAGGAGCAGTGGGCTGGTTAAGTGACTTGCTCAAGGGCACATCAGCCAACAACTCTCCACCAGTCCAGGGAACTGAAGTGGCAGCCCAGAGGTCACAAGCCGACTCTCCGGCCATCTAGGCTGCAGCTGCCTACATCAGCAAATGGATGTCCGTCAGTCCTGGTCTCATCTGTAGCCTGTCCGTCCATAGGAATGGATCTGTCTTTCACTGTGGTTCTCCTTGAGGTTTCTCTTTTCCTACTAGGTTTTTTGGAGTTTTTCCTTACCGAGAAGGAGGGTGTAAGGACGGGGGATGCCTGGAACAATAATCCATTTGCTTCACTGACTGTTTAACTAATTATTTGACTGGTTGCTTATTTTCATATTCCACAAATTCTGTAAAGCCCTGTGAGGCGACCTTGTGATATTGGGCTCAGCAAATAAAATAAAATTGAAATGAATTAAAAAGAAACAGTAGAGCATTCAAAGAAATGCCAACAAATGGCTGGTCTTTCACAGAGGACTTGTAGCTATTCAGTTTATTGTGAATTAAAGATAATCAGCACTAACATGTAATTAAAGTGTGTAGATATCACAATCCCTTATAGACCATCTTATTATAGAAACACAAAGGAGCATCCTTTTTTATTTTTGCTGCTGTCAAAAAGTACAGCACATCTTCACCGACTGCAGACAGTTTCATCTGGCTTTCTATTCTTGAATGAAATATTCATCATGCAGAACCTATAGGAAAAATAGGGATGATTGACAGCTCTCGACTGCTCTGGGTTCAGAGGTTGTATTCTGCTATTATTAAGGCACAGATGGTTATATAGGCCAGAGCAGCTGTACCTGCAGAAAAAAAATACCCTCCACCCATTATAGCGATGTTCTTGCAGTTGACTCACTGTGCTTTGTTGAAGACACTGCCAATTAAAATGCACATTTAACCTTAAAAAAAAAAAAAAAAAAAAAAAAAAAAAACTAGGAGGAATTATATAGAATATAATGTGGACATATTTTCAAGGAGACATAATCACACAGTTTAACCCTGATGAAAGCAAGCATGAACTCTGTACTGACTGTTTGAATGAGTCATATCCTCGTTCACTGTATTTTGAGCCTTTACCCCTTTATACTTAATAAGATGTTTAGATTAATGCAGTGAATCAAATATTGTATACAAAAGAGGTCACTGTACAGCTACATTTTTTGCTCAGATCTGAGTTTCTTGTTTGATTGTCATGAGCTGACCTGCATGTACACAAGAATAAAGAAAATATCCTGTAGCACGCTGTTACACAGAAGTAAACATACAGACAACTGGGGTCGGTATTTACAGTTTCTTTTAAAAGTTGATGTGATGTGGAAGCTAGTGGATTTGTTAGCAGGAGAAATAGGGTCTACATTTTTAATTATAGTTTTATATGGAGGGATGGATGCTGCTTCTCGAAAGAAGTGTATGCGGATGAGAACATTTCTTGTTGTTAAAACAACTGACTGCTTGTGAACTAGCCCGTGCAGCCAGGCAGGAGGTGACCAATATCTACAGAATGAGGCAGAGGCAATGTCCAGGAAGTTTTTTTCTTCTTTTATTTGAGCACCATGTTCACCAACACACACAAAAAGACACCAACAACAGCCTCCTTATATACAAACTCTCCTTATATACAGACTTCATTAAGTATTGGCATGACATTTTACAGATAATGTAATAAATAAACACATAAATGCACAACACATATATACGTGCAACCCATTACCAATAAATATACAATTCATAAATATATACAAATACCATTTACAAATGCCCATAAATAATTTACATGCATATTTAAATTAAAATCCAAACAATAAAGAACCCCAGTGAGAATCTTTGGAATGTGTTGGACAAAGCTTTATAGTTTCTTACTATAACCACCATTAAACTAAATCTTGGTGAGATCTTTTTGTCCCATTACTGATGGAAGGCATGGTGGCCAAGTGGTAAGGCGTTGGTCTCGTAAACCAAAGATCATGGGTTCAACCCCCATCCGTGCCTTCATTATATCAATGCAAGGTTCAGTTACAAACCAAAAACAATTTAAGGCACCACAACAGATGTTCATGTTTGTCAGTGCTCACATCTGAGGTACCTCATCCTCTAGAGCAGGGGTCGGCAACCCTGGTCCTACAGAGCCACTATCCTGCATGTTTTAGATGTATCCCTCTTCCAACACACCAGATTCAAACGATAAGCCTATCATCACGCTCTGCAGAAGCCCGGTAATGACCATCAGGTGTGTTGGAAGAAGGAAACGTCTAAAACATGCAGGATAGTGGCTCTGTAGGACCAGGGTTGCCGACCCCTGCTCTAGAGCCACTATCCTGCATGTTTTAGATGTATCCCTCTTCCAGCACATCTGATTCAAGTGGTAAGCCTATCATCAAGCTCTGCAGAAGCTTGATAACAACCTTCAGGTGTGTTGGAAGGAGGATACATCTAAAACATGGAGGAGAGTAGCTCTCAAGGACAAGGCTGTGGGAAGTAGGGGTGCATAGGGTGCTGCAGCCCCCCCACAGATCACGGGGCAAAGCATTCCAAATGTATAAATTAAATAATTAAAGTCGTTGATAAATCAATAGAGCTATGATCTAATTAATTTTTGTTGGTTAGTATTCTAATGTCAATTTAATTTAGACTGAGGTTTTTCATTGTAGATTGAAGATTTCCTAGTTAACATGGGCATGACCAAAAAGAGACTGACGCACCTCACACTCATGCACGTGCACGCAGACATTGTGGAACAGCTGGACATGAAGAAGATGGTGAAAACTTTCATCAGTGTTACCTCGGATCGCAAAAAGACATTTGGAGCGTCAGCTTAAGGTACGTGCACCAGCTACAACAGTAAACCCGGAGTGCAATTTGTGAAAAATGCAAAGGTAGAAATGCCTCTGTAAAGTTTATAAAAATAAATGACAATAAGCAAGTAGTATGTGAAGAGCCTCCTTTTGACCTAATGAAAAAAACATGCATATAAACTGTAAATTGTGGGAAAACACTGTTGTTTAGAACGTAATAAAATGTGACCAACAGTAACCCTTTCAGAACCACGGACAGCACCATTCACACTCCTGTCTCCTGTCGCAGACTCACCCGTCAGTGTCTGATCTGATCGCTGTTTTCATCCCAAAAAAATATCCTAGCATTTCTATTGTCAATCAGTGAAGGACTTTTAATGAGCGGGGAGACAATTCATTTTCCATCCCACATCAACTCACACTCAGACTGGGCATAAACAGGCCTAGACCTACTCATTATCACCTCACTTTGAAGAAACATATGTTTGTTCTTTTCCTTGAATATTATTTATCAGTAGTTCATGTTCTTAAAGTAGTCTGTTTTGTAAATCTTGCTTTCTGCAGCCAGTAGCCAACACAGCCACTAGTTGTGTGTTAGCCTGTGCTTCGGATTATTTTCTACTTTGCGAGTGAATAGTTGTTGGTACTTGCTGCAGTATTGTGTAAATCTGGCTTTTCTATGAGCCAGTGCTCAGTCAGTCACTCATTTGTCCTATATTTTGCATAGCCTGTGGTTTTTAAAAATTATTCATCTATCTTACACAAGTAATATGGCATTAATAGTCAAACAATGTATTTTCATCACTTGAAAAAGTTAACTGATTTTGCGTCACCATTGGTATGATCTTCACAGCACCCCCCATTTGAAATGGGTTCCCATGGCTATGCTCGAGGACCAGGGTTGGGCACCCTTTTTTTCCAGAGCAGGGGAGCCCAACCCTGGTCCTCAAGAGCTACTATCCTGCATGTTTTAGTTGTGTCCCTCTTCCAACACACCTGACAGTCATTGTCAGTCTTCTGCAGACCTTGATGATAGGCTTATCATTTAAATCAAATGTGTTGCAAGAGGGATACATCTAAAACATGCAGGATTGTAGATCTCAAGGACCAGGACTGGGCACCCTTGCTTTAGAGTTTCTGCACATGTATTACACAGTCCACCTAAGAAAAAATATTCTCTCCATTTTCAAGCTTTTCTCCTTTTTATACTCCTTTTTATGACTGAATGTCATGCCATACCACTGTTGACGTGGTGGCCAAGTGGTAAGGCGTTGATCTTGTAAACCAAAGCTCATGGGTTCAACCCCCATCCATGCCTTAAGTAGAACTATATCTTAAGGGTCCTGTGAATGTAGGTCTCTGTATGTGTACAGAATAATAACAGAGGGAAAAAATGGAATATCATCAGCATAAGATGCATCTTTGAAATCATACACCACATTTAGTCACTTACCTTTCTAGAGCTGAACCCCAGTGAGACTCTTTCGAATGTGCTGGAGAAAACTTTATACAACAGTCTGACTATACCCACCATTAATACTTTGTGAGATCTTGTCTGTTTTATTTGTCGTGATTCTCAGGTGTGGTGGCCAAGTGGTAAGGTGCTGGTCTTGTAAACCAAAGATCATGGGTTCAACCCCCATCCATGCCTTCACTGAATCAACACAAGGTTCAAACTGGAAACATCTTTAATCACCACAGCTAATGTTTGTCTGTGAATTTGATGCTCATTATATCTCTGACCTCAGGGGCCTGTACTTCTTGTGTTTTTGCACATGGATTACACAGTCCAGCTTAAACAAGACCTTCTCTCCATATTCAATCTTTGCATCTTCTTCTGCCAAAGACTAGCGTTCTACCCAGGAATCCTGTAGATTAAAAATTAGATAATGGACATTCCCCAAAGCCAGGGGTCAGCAACTCTAGTCCTAGAGAGCCAGTACCCTGCATGTTTTAGATGTATCCCTCTTCCAACATACCTGATTCAAATGATAAGCCTATCATCAAGCTCTGCAGAAGCCTGATAATGACAATCTGGTGTGCTGGAAGAGGGAAACATCTAAAATATGCAGGATAGTGGCTCTCTAGGACCAGGGTTGCAGACCCCTGCCCAAAGCCATAAGGATCTTCAGTGTTTTCCACCGTTACAGCATCTAATGAAGGTGATGCATGTATCCTTGAGAAAACACATGCACACATGCACATGCATTTGCAAACTTTATTTATAAATAGATAATGCGGGAGGTCCATTATAGTACATTAGTATCACTTATGTAATTGAAGTAATAGAGTGCAAATAACCATATGACAGCTATTTTGTTATTTATGCAATCAAATGATGCAGTGAATGGATGTGTTGCTTGCATTCTTACATGTTGTTACTCGGTTACGTTTAGGCATAAGACTTCATGGTTAAAGATAAAAGCTAACCTTTCAGAACATTAACCATGTAATAGAAAGCCATGAAAATCCGCACTGTCCCGTGCACTTTTATGCCGATGACACAGTCCTGTATGCCATCACTCCCACTACCACCAGGCATTCAATGTACAGTTTGCTGTCAATCACTTGCAGACCACTTTGTTTAATCCAAAATAATTTCTTAATTCCTAAAACACCAAATATGTTCATTTCACATATACAAGAATCACAGACATGCCTAATTGTGTCTACATCGTAAATCAGGGGTGGGCAACCTGTGGCTTCGGGGCCACATATGGCTCTTGGGCCCTTTTCCAGTGGCTCAGTGTCACTTTGTCAAAAAACCATATGGAAATGATTTTTTTTTTTTTTTTTTTTTTTTTTTTACAGATTTGCCATTGCAATATAGTGATTGTGACATTATGCAGCTGTAAAAATGCAGACTCTACTTCAAATGAATTTAAATAATAATAATAACAGTAGCAAAATTAGACTACTTTTCAATTTTATAACACTAAAGGTATTCATCTGTATTCTCCATTGCAAAGAAAGCTTTCACTTACCAGTTGGTTTTTGCATCAAACAAAAAATAATGACAAAAATCTCTGTTTTCTTTAGTTTTGTTATTTCTTTGTAGTTCTGTAAATCCACTTAAACTTTGATTTATTTTCCACATATTCTGTACAAACTAAACCTAAAGAGCTATTTAAACAGCCACCAGTTTGAGGAATGTTTAAGGGCATCTTTTGGCTCCAGACAGTTTTGTTTTTCTTTTTCTGTCCTATAATGGCTCTTTAGATTGTTGACCCATGCCTTAAATGGTGATATTTTGGAAGGTGATTAGTAAATTAATCTTTAAATTGAACATAAAAAATATACAAATGCAGGAAATACGCAAAGTGCAAATTGGACTCCGTCAGCAGAATGTGCTTGTTTTTTGAGAACAGAAAAAACGTTATGCAATCTATTGTATTTATAATATTCAAATATAAGGATCTTGGGTGCCACCACCATGAAACCACGTGATATAAACCACCACAGTTCTCTGTAATAGATTACATGAGAAAAGTTCTGCACACATCATTATGAGCTACACAAAAACATTGGCTGGATGCACCTGTCAACTACTAGATGCCTTCACATTTTCACTTTCAGGTATGAGACCTGTTACGACCCATAGGTGGGTCTGGGTGTCACTCTGTGGGTGTGTCCATTTTTCTTTGGTGTGAGTGGATAATGTGTTCACGGTGCTGAGCCAGATTACCCCCTGTGATTGGAGTAGCAGCTGGAGGCGGACCTTTAAAGACCGCGGAGCTGGGCCGGACCGATGTCACGTTTCCTCTACTCCCAACCCCGCCTTCATTCTGCCAGTGTTCCTGGTTCAGCAGTAGGGGTGGGCTGCCCTTTTTCTTTTGTCTCGTTTTCTCCTGTTTTTGGTAAGGGAGGTTAGATCTTGTATTTTGGTTTCTTTATTTTGCAGGTCAGCTTCATTTCTTGGTAGTAGAGTTTTGTTCGTTGTTTTGGCCAGAGCCCACCCCGAAGTTTCAGTTGCCTTTTTGTCCAGTTTTCAGTATCTTATTTTGCACCATGTAAATAAATCACTTTTTGTTAAACATGCACAACCTGTGTCTGGGGTTTCTCTCTGTGGCTTGGGAGTGAGGAAAGGTGACCACACTTTTCATGTTGCACCCTAGGGTCCCCTAGCCGGGACGTAACAAACCATTTGGCCGAATTAGCGCCATATTTAACACCTTTACTTGAGCACAGAGCTCTTCTTCATTACAGCAGGTGACAAGAGAGGCTAGTTTCATGAATTCCTCATATTAACACCTAACAGGGGAACAGGTGTTTGGTATCTCTCCGTCCCCCTCACACATAAAAGATCAATCTCAGTGAGACATCCTGAATAAATAAAGAAATCGAAGCTTTTCACTTGGGTGTACGTCATAGTAGGTGTATACTATACCTGGGTGTTAACGGGTGCGATCTACATTAAAATACATCAAATATTTCACCTGTTTTATTATTCTACTTTCATATCTATCTATAATCCCGGACAATGTCATTAGTTTGTACAATCAGCCCATATAATAGAGGCTTCCATTACTAAAAGCCTTTTCAGAATTAAAGGGGTCATATTTTGCTAAACCCACTTTTATTAGTCTTTGGTACATTTATTTGTGTATTCTGGCCCTAATAGTTCAAAACATTTGAATTTGAACCCTCCAGGTGCTGCAAAGTTATCTTTATATTAATTCTGGCAAAAATCGAGTGGATTTCTACAACCCATTTCAATTCCTGCTTAATTTGTTACATTTTATAGTTACGTCACGACATTTGCACATATAAGGTCAAGACTTCTGATGCACATTTCTCAGAGTACGACATAATTGTTTGTCAGCAGCAGCGGTTGTAGTCCATACTGAAAATATGTCCAAAATTCGAGCCAGTTGCCTAAAATGTTCAGCTGTTGGTTGAACGAGACAGAGCAGCACAGCCAACAACCTGGAAGAGGTGGGGCATGAAGTGGTTCATTTGCATTTAAAGGGCCAGCGCTCAAAATGACCTTTCTGGTGTCATTACTCAGAAATAGGGTTGAAGATGGACCTGTGGAGTTGAATTAATGAAGAATTCAGACCCAAGCAGAGCATTTACAGTTTATGTAGACCACAGGGAAATGTTTTAAAATGCATAATTCCATTTCTAAAAGCAAAATATCACTCCTTTAATGTGAGTGTGTTTAGTGTTAAGGTGAGCTGTTCAGTGGTTTCAGTTCATTTCAGTTCACTACCGCTCATCGTAATTGCTTGTTCATGTGAAGTCTGTGTTGAAGGTTGTACAGGAGATGATTTGTTGACATTAGCTTTAAAAAAAAAAAAAACCTGTAGATGGATGCCCCACGTAATGGACAGATTTTATGAGATGTTGGCATGAAAAAAAAAACATCCTTTCAAACTGACTATTATTGCGACCGGCAGTGGTGAAGGGTGAATTAGTTGGAAAATTGTCAAATTACAAACACAGTGGAGTGGAAAAACTTCACTTTCTTTACATGCTGTAACATTTTTTCGAAGCATGAAGTAATAGCAGAGCAACACAGATTATTTTTTCTTACAAAAGAGACATTAAAATAGTATTTTGTTGTCATACATGGGTTTTTTTTTTTTTCTTTCTTTTTTTTTTTTTTATCTTCAGACCACACCATATTGCATTGAGCAGAACAGAACAAAATTAGGTGCTGAACAAGAAACGGGTGCGTTTTTTTTTTTGTTTTTTTTTTTTTTAACAGGAGGACAGTCTAAATAAATGAATAAAACCTGTAAAAAAAAAAAGTCAATTTGTACAAAGTGTACATCATAAATTATAAAGCATCTATTTTATGAAAAGGAATCAATACCAGTAATATAAAGAAGCAGTCCAGTCACCTGGAGAGCAGCATTGCACAGCATGTGGACAAAATCATCATTTAGACCTTTATTGTCTAGGCCTTTATCATGTCCAAGATATTGATTAGCTGTTCAGAAGGATTTGTGCATCTTCACCTTTAAAAGAAAAATAAAGAGACTAAAATATAGGTGGCATCTGAGAGTTGGCTGAAATACTCTTTAATAATTCAAAATTCACTTCTAAAGTGAACATGAAAAAGGCGGCTGACTTTTTCTAAAGATGTTATAAATGCTGCTCAGGGCCTGTTCAACCTCAGTGCCATTTACCCTTCACAGTGGCTCTACTTGAACTCCCCTTGTTTGTATGACCAAGCCCCCATGTCCTGTTCGACGTCCAAAGCTATGAAGTGTGTCTTGTGTTTCATTATACCACAGGAGAAAGGATCCTGCATGGTCCTTCACCTTAGTTCTGACAGTAACTTCAGTATGAATATTTGATGAAGGAATCCAATAAATCACCTGTGTACTGGCGGTTGACGACTGACAGTATATTCAGTGTGTGTGCGTGCGTGTATGTGTATGTGTACCATCATCACGCTGTCTAAACATTATGGGCTCCCTCCACGGTCAAGGCCATTACATTTGACCTTCCCAACCCTCCTGGCAGCTGTAACTGATGGCACTAACAGACTTAATGGCTATAGAACTCCACTGAACCAACAGTACATAAATCAAAGTTTTCAGCTTTGTGAAGAGGGGTGAGACAGTCCCAGGCCACAGCAGTCTCATCCTTAAATGGCCGATCAAGTGTAAAACAGATAAAGTATTGTATGTGATGCTGTCAGACAGATGTTGTCTGATGTTGAGTCAAGTTTGGAATGCAGTGAGTAGAGGTAAACAATAGCAAGAAGTGAAAATACTGACCTAGAGTACAATATAAGTAGCTCACAATTGTACATGAGTACTATTGTGGAATTGGCAACAGGTTTACTGACAATGAAATGGTGATTAAGACTCATATGACCGGATCTATTAAGATCCCAATTTGTGTGTCATAGAATTTCTGAGGTTGAACCACGGTTTGTGGGTGATTTACTAAGAGCGTAAATGACAACAGGTTCAAAATCTTGCAGATCGCCCTATTTAAATGAGCATTTTGCGTGCACTACTGGTTGTCATGGAGACAGTACGTTGGAAAAACTGCTCTGGGATACGCCAGCACTAACAACAACAGTGACTGGAATGATCCAGATGCAAGGAAATGTTACATTGCAGGGAGTTTTGTCATAGAAGGTATTGTATGACTCCTCTTTGTGACTGGCCCCAAATCATCCTTTAGTTCATGTAGAAGCTCTAAAATGGGATTGGGCAGTGGCACCGGATTCATTTTAGAGGTGGGGGGACCGTGGGGGTTGTTGAATTGAATGACTGTCAGGAACACATAATTTTGTCACACTGCAGCCTAATGTCCGTGCGTATTTTTAATCACAATCATCAGATCCAGTGGAAAAGTAGCCTTTACAAGAGTCCAGTAAAGTGTGTGTGTGTGTGTGTGTGTGTGTGGGTCGGGGGGGGGGGGCATACGTCTCAATTTTTCTTCTGTCATTCAAAAAATGTTCACACAAGGGTAAAAAAATGTTCTCTGTGTCTTGTTTCATCATTTCGGTGTGTCCTTGCGACGATAACTGCAGCCATGTGTGCATAACGACACATCCAAACTGTTTGCGCCTCACTTTGAGATGTGTTATTTTTGTTATCTTTCATGTGATCTTTGTAAACCTAAGATCGTGGGTTCGACCCCCATCCATGCCTTCATTGAATTAATACCATCTTTACTTTCAAACAAGGGACACTTTGATGATCTGAGGTGGCTCCTCTTAGAGTGTTGCACATGGATTACACAGTCCACCTAAAATAACAGCTTCTCTCCATTTTTAATCTTTTATACTTTTTACGGTTGTGACTGAATGTCATGTGGTATTGATGTAGTTGTGGTGGCCAAATGGTAAGCTGTAGGTGTTGTAAACCAAAGATTGTGGGTTCGATCCCCATCCACACCTTTAGTGGAGTCCAAAGATGCTTCTACTGAAAACATCCCCAAATGCTCTGCTTTAAGTGCATATATACAGTTATTCAAAAACAATGAACTGATTTCATCGCGCAACATTCCAATAAGGAAAAGCAATAGAAAACTCCAGCCAAGTCACAAGTATTTTACTCACAATCAACTTTTATTTCCTGTCTTACAAGCATGGACAACATCAATGCGATAAGAGAATTCTTCCCAGACGCGTATCAGCATATCACGATCCACTGAGTTGATATCCACATGTTGACGCAACTACAGCGCCCCTGTGGCAGCCAATCAAAACTTAGAAAACTCCTCTTTCAAATGGTCAGTGGGTACGGTTACATGATGTTTTTTTAAATCCGATTTATTTTTCCAGAAGAAATTAATTCGGAACTAAAGTATTTTCTCTTCTGTTTACATGGAAATGTTAAACCCGAATAAAGGTTTACATGTGAAACGTTTATTTGGTTCTCGCAGCCCTTCTGTTAGCTTAGCTTAGCATAGTCACTGCATTCCCATGGTCGCATGTAGCCAGTTTTTTAAAGGTGATTTGTAGTCTTTTGTAAGTGATTTTGTGAAGTCCGATTCTCCCTAATTTTTTCTTTAGATCTGCGACTTATTGTACTCATACAATCTTGGGACTGTTGTGTTGATGAAAGTTGGAAAATCTTTTTGTTGGAAAGGATGCATGCGCTAAACTAGCTTTGCTTTACTGTTTTAGCTTTGCATTAGTTTTTATTTCCCAAGATTTTATTACTGCAGTAAGTCACATCGCCATGATTTGAGCCTCAATTTGTGATCACATTGACCCCACCGGACTAAAGTAATGATTAGGGAGAACTGAATTTCACAAAATCCCTCATAAAATACTACAAATCACCTATAACAGCCTGGCTACGTCTGACCATAGGAATGAAGCGATTATGCTAAACTAGGTTAAGCTAAGCTAACGGAAGGGCTGCGAGAACAAGGCAATCGGTGCACTGCAGTGCAAACTGATTTGCCCACTTATCAAACTCATTAGTGCATGACAAATGAATGAATAAAAAACAAGTGATGAACTCTTCCTTCAGGGTTTTCCAGGCTGGTAGATCCCATCAGAATAGCCCACTGGAACGGTTTGGGTTGACTAGACTGCATTGCATATTCTTCCGCCAGCGCAAAATGTGTGCGTCATCGCGACAGGACAAGACAACGAGCATGTGCAGAATGGAAGGAATAAAGTCCAAACGGAATAAAGGGTTTACATGTCCGAGGAATAATTTAGTTCGGAATTAAAAGGGGATTAAACCAATGATTTTATTCAGGTTTAAATTTATTCCTAACTATTCTTTTTCAACTGGAATAAGGTGTTTACATGGGCATCTTAAATAGGATCTAACGTTTAATCAGATTAAACCAGGAATAAAAGTTGTCAAGTAAACGCACGGACTGACTCATTCTATGACGATGCTTGAGAACTGAAGCAATGCATCATGAAACCGGTTCATTCTTTTTGAATTACTCTGTATACTGTAGGTCGTGTTTGTGTATTTGGACCTCTGTGTGTGTACACAATAAGAACCTAGTGAAAAAAAAAGGAATTTCTCAATGACTGTCTACTAAAGGCATTTCTTCTTGTCTGTGGGTGGTTTGAGCTGTGAACTCTGCCATCATTAGCGCAGGGTGGTTTTTAAGTCAGTCCCTCACTTCAGCTTCGCCTGTAATTAATTTTAAACAAAGCAAAGCAATGTTGTGTCACTTCATGTCCATCATGCATTGTAATCAGTGCAGAGGCCCAGACCCTCATAAACTGTCTTAAGAGCTCTGTACAGTCAAATGTTAATTTTCATAATTGGATGTTAGTTTTTCTTTACCATTTGAATTGAAAGGTATGTGTTTTCAAATTCTGATATTTTTTTTTCCGTCTCTTCTTCATCTTTGGCTCCTGCAGCTTTAGGCATAAGTTTAAGTGGGTTGTAACTTTAAGTTCTAAGTCGAATATAACGTTCTCCCAGCTGGTGCACTCAGCTTGTGGTTCCTGCTTACTGAACTCAACATTCTATAGCTTCAGTCACCGTGACAGTCACATACACACACACGCAAAGAAACACTGCTGATTATGGGCCAAGAGCCGTACACCGAGTAATGAAGCAAAGCAAAACACCCACGTGAACACATAAAGTTTCTAAGCTTTTAACTACCTATGGGTGCATAATTAAGCGATGCACCGCAGCAGACATAAAGACACATGCTCACACACTTCCATGTCCATTTATAAACCAGGCTGGTGTTTAACTTTGTTCTGTAGCTCATTATCCCTGTATATCTAATCTCAGTCAGTGGGAGGAACACCCTGGATGCACACTGACATCTTATAAAACTAGCATTTCCTGTAGATCTGCTGGAGACATAAATGCATTTGACTGCAGAAAACGGCACAGTTTTAAGGATGGAATCAGCTCAAAGGGGGAATCTATCCTGGGGCACTTATATTCGTTGTGTGTATCATAGGTTTTGGTCACTTTGTCCTGACCTTTTTCACACTCATTTGCTTTCATGTTTTGTCCCTTAAAATCTGCACAAAAGCTGATCCTCCTGTATCATCCATCTCACATGTATCTGACAAAAGCGACTTTATCTTCGTTTGAATCAATCCTGCTGCAATGACAGTGGACACCACAGACTGGCTTTACACCTGAGTGAAGAAATATCAACTGACATATTTACGCTCTTCAGATCAATTCTTTGTGTGTGTTTTAACTAGGGAAATAGTGATTCTGTTGAGACCTGTGAACTGTTGGTGAATTATACCCTGTCTGTTTTATCTCTCCGGTATCCGGGTGTGCCTTTTAGGCACACTTTGCACTTCGTGTTCAAAAACTTCATATTATTTTTTACAATTTAAATAAGGTTAGAATTCAAAAGTTGTTCATTTTTGCATGATCTTTAAAATTCTGGCCACCAACTAGAATTTGCAGATTGTAAACAAAAGAAAATTACAAGACTAGCATCTGTCTCCCAATTGTGCCTAAAATGCGCTCTTTCTTCCATTATAACCACTGTTTTTGACCTGTAAGCCATTAAGGCATAAATCAGGCTTTTACTGATATCTGGGCTTCATTTGAGAGGTGAGGGTCTAAATTAATTTATTAACATTGTTAATGTTGCTGTTTATCATTGACATATGCCAGGCTGCAAAAATCAAATAATAGGTGATCCAATTTTTATATAGTATTTTGAAAAAAAAAAAAAAATCGTGTTTTGTGTTTTTGCATCAAAAAAATGTAGTGACATCATGATGAAAAGAGATTGTTTAAAGGGTTAAAAAAAAATCTAAAATGCATGATTATTTGATCTGTATGATTAGGGCTGACCTTGATTTACAAAAATAAAATCAATTTAGAGCAGAAAAATAAATCAATATATAATATTTGATAGTTTGATTTATGGGTGTGTCTTTTTGGCACACTTGGTGACAGATGCTAGTATTTTTGAACATTTGACTTAGCGCCAAAAATAAAAATGCAAATTAACCAATGTTGGAGTTAATCATTGACATATACCAGGCTGCAAAAATCAAATAATATGTGATCCACTTTTTATGTAGTATATTGCATCCAAAAAAATGGATGCATTACAAACACAGCATTTAAAGGATTAAAAAATGTGACAATTATTGAGTATTTGGTATTTTTTTTTACGGCTGAAGTTGATGAAATAGAAAAAAGTGTAAGAATTAAAAACAAACAGTATGAAAAATTTTTTGACATTATTCCACAAGTGTGCGAAAAAGGCACACGTGGTGCTTAGTAAGGGCCTTGCTGGATGGGATACCGGAGGGTTAACACAGTCAAGTGATTAAGTTATTAAGATGGAATATGAGGCAACCACCAGCAGAGAGTTAGCTTAGCATTGCGCAGAGGTTGGAGAAAAGAGGAAAAAAGGGTGTGTACACAATAACAACAGAGTTAAATTGAATATCCCCACCTATACCCATTATTAAGACACAATCTTAGTGAGATCTTGTCTCATTTGTTTGTCACGGTACCCATGGAAGGCATGGTGGCCAAGTGGTAAGGCGCTGGTCTTGTAAACCGAAGATCATGGGTTCGACCCCCCCCATCCATCCGTTCAATCCCAGGTTTAATTACAAACCAAAAACTGTAGCTCACCACAACTAATATGTGTGCTAATGCTAGGTACTCTGTGTATTAGGATGAGTAAAATACAGAGACTGAATTCAAAGGGAGTTAAAATTCAACTGGTTTGGTCAGTGAAAACACTTAACTATTTTCTTTGTATATTTGTCAATTTTAGGTCCAAACCAATTAAGTTAGAGTTTTTATTTTTTATTGCATTTCAGAAAAGGTCCCAACTTTTCTGGCAATGAGGTTTGATTTTTATCAGCTGTCATTCATATTTTAACTACTTTTAACTTTCCCTGTAGGGTAAAACACAATAATAAAAAGAACTAAGCAGACAAATGGCACCATGGCACAAAAGTTTGAAGAAAAATGAGTATATCTGAAAGCCAACAAACTCAACCAGACAAAACACTCCCAGTGTTTAATGAAGCAGTACATAAGATGACACAAACCACATCAGAGTCATTAAAGCTGAGGGAGACTTTCTTGACCAATTTTTCATCAATTGAATCAGTATATCATGAATCCATAAGTCTTTCTGTGATTACTCACCTGAATCTCTTGCATCACGGTGAACAATTTCTTGGTGCCATCCATCATAAACAAACCATGTGTTTACAAACAGAGCCGGGAGGTCACTCGGGTATCTTCGGAATTTTGTCGCGACGTGCATTGTGGGAAACGGAGGTTTGCGCAGCTGCCTGGCAGTGGCAGCTGCTACACACGACATGGAAATGGCAGGAGCTCCCTTCCCTCTATGCGTATTCCTCCAGCTGTTTTCGCGTTTGAGCCATTTCCACGTCGTGTTTGTTGCAGCCATATAATATCATATGGCTGCACTGCTGCTGCCAGGCGGCTGCGCGAACTTCTGTTTCCCACAGTACATGTCGCAACAAAATTCCGAAGATGCCTGAGTTACCTACTGGCTCTGTTTGTAAACACATGGTTTGTTTATGGTGGATGGCACTTCGAAATTGTTCACCATGATGCAAGAGATTCAGGTGAGTAATCACAGAAAGACTTACAGATTCATGATACTGAGGATATGACTGAGGTTTTACAGATTTGATGACAAATTGGTGACAAAAGTCTCCCGCACCTTTAACTATTTCGGCCCCTGCTGGAATCCAGAGGTTATAACACATCATAGAAACGATGACTGCGGCTGCTATGGTGATGAATGAGAGGTAATGATTACGTATTGATAGGTTAATACACTACCTGACTGCCAGTGGTGTCACAGATTCTGTACAGTCATTTGTAGTTTGGTTATTTTTCATGTGAAATTGTGAGATTTTGGTAGAAAATTGCTGGATCCTAGAGTGAATTTCCTCAAATATTCTGAAGGCCATGCATAACAAAGAAAACATCTGCACTGATCCTTGGCCTCTGCAGGACAGTGGTCTGGACTTTACTCCCTGAATGTTTCCTGCCTTCCATTTCCGCACTGTGGGATGTAAAGATTGTGAACTGGCCTGATGCCCATGGTGGTCTTAATGCCATAAAGCATGATATAAAGCACCAATTCAGTTTCTCTACAATATATCATCACCATCTTCACTGTGCTTGATTGTTTCCTTTTGCCCCCTTTCTCTTCTTTTGCCACTTTCACCCCATTTCCCTCTCTTTCAGGGGCTGCTACTTTATCGCTTCCTGTTTCCTCCATCTTTCTTCCTCTCGTCCACAACCACTATCGATCACTTTTATTACTTTGATTCTCCTCACTTGGATGTTCAACGGCTGGCTTCATCAGCTTCTCCCCTCTTATTTTAAAGGCTGTGTATGAGGACAGAGCTGGTCCTGAAAAAGATTCATGTCTGCCCCGTGGAGCCGCTGGATAAGAGCCAACAAGCAACCACCCTCAACTACCCGGTTATATATTCTTTGTATTTGTACATTACTGCTTAAAACTTACATTTTATCTCTAACTTCTCTGTTTTCATTTCATTGACCTCCCTCTGTTTCTTTTTTCACTCGACTCCCTCGACTTGTTTTCACGTCCTCATATTCATATTACACCAAATGCAGAGGCAAACATCATGCAACATTAACTCAGATGAATACCAACAAAGAAAGACAAAAACACCAAAGTTTTAGTACATGTGGGTCATGTTAAGACTAAATAGGCAACATTAAATAGGCGTTAATGAAACATTAATCAAAAGTTTAATCAGAGGGAACTACTAGAAAGTTGTTTCATAGCAAAACTTTAACTGACTGATTTCCTACTGTCTTACATTTTCCCCTCTTGACATGTTGCCTGACTTTGTATAAGGTAATAATATGGGTGCTTTTATGAAACTGGTCCCGAAAAACAGGACATAGGGGCAAAAAATTCAATCCAGATGTAGACTAATGTTATGAAGCAAGTTTGGAACCACTTTGGGTCTGTTTTAAAAATAAATACTTGCTGAGATAAAGGAGAAACTATTTTTCACATACAAAACTTTTTTTTAGTATTTTACATTATATTTGATACAAAAATCTGCATGTAACATGGTCAAAAGGACACAAAAATTCCACACTACTAGTTTTTTGACTTTCTCTTTATTCTCTCACAGGTACATTTTGCGAATTGAACTAATTATGTAAAGTAGAGTATTTCACAAAAATGACTGCTTTGGCAAAATCATTTTGTGATTTATATGCGTTTAACCGGACAGGATCTACATGTAACACAAGTGGACATGATGGGTTATATATAAAACCTGGAATGAAACTGAGATTCATGAAAAACCCACGTCTTAAATTAGGAAAACCATCAAATTTAACACAGTGTCTTTGTTTATAGTGGTACATGGGGCGATTTCAAACCATGTGGTCCAGATCAAATGACTGACACCTAGGTAGCTTTTCATGTCCCAGTTTTGGTCCTATTTTTGGCCCCGATATTTTATTAAAAATTAATTAATTTTGGGATGGCTCAGAGCAAGAGTATAATTTTTTTTGCATTTATCTGAGGTCATCATTAGGTACATCCTGGGGGGAAACATGTCTACATTTCTCTTTTATTATTGGGTCTAAAAAGCTGACAAAGTGCCAGGTACCAAAATGTGCCCAGTTTCATAGAAGTATCCATATGTATTCATTGAAAGATCTCCAAAAAACGTTTTCATGACTTCATGTGGCTAACAGTTGACATAATGACTTCTGGACTGGTTTTACAGTAGCCAGCAAAACCTGAGCTGAATGCGCAGCAGCCACCTCTGCCTCTTTTGTGTCTGTGGTTAAATATGTAGCATGTTCCAAGCTTTACATGGCCAGGCCCCTGTGTATATTGCCGCCCTGATCCAGCCCTACAGCTAGGCCCGCAGCTTGAGGTCCTCGAGGGACCACCTGCTGATGGTCCCCCGCACTTGTTTTCGTACACGAGGTGACAGATCTCTTAAAGCTGTTGTGCCGCGTCTCTGTAACGATCTTCCTCTGTACCTACAGTCCATGGACTCTGTTGAGTGTTTTAAAAAGTATCTTAAGACATTCCTGTCCAAGCAGGCATTTTAAATCCAAACTGACTCAGGGTGTCTACAGCTGATTGTATTGAATGTATTTATTGTATTGTTTTGTATTTTAATCATATTCTTTACTATTAGGCAGTTTGTGACTCCCTGTCTGTGAAAAGCGATCTATAAATAAAATGTACTTACTCACTTACTTGCTGTCCAGGGTGCTGAAACTGTCCACAGAGCTGAAACTATCCATGGTGCTGAAACTGTCCACAGAGCTGAAACTGTCCATGGTGCTGAAACTGTGTGCTTTCCACTGTCAGCACTTAGCAGACTGAAATCCTGCTGGGAGGGACTAATAACCAATAGTCTGTTTTAACTGATGAGTCTAATATTTAGCCTGACCTGCGAAGCTCACTCCATATGTCTTGTTGTTCCAGATCCCCACTTGCTGAATGTTGGAGATGCTGATGCAAAGTTTCCTGAACTTCAGCTGAGCAGGAGGAGTTTAGTTTAGTATAGTCTAGGCTAGCTGCCGGAAAGTATCCTTGTTCGTAATTGAAATAGAATTACGGCATATTTCAACATATACTTTTCCATACTGTGTTCCTGTTTGTATTTTTAAAACTGGAAGATTTTCATTCATTTCAATTGGGAGTTGCAATACAGTAAGTTTACTTGTGGAAAGCTGTGTGTAAACTCAACACCCTTCTGTGGTTTTGTACTCTAAAGCATTACTGTGTGTACTGCAGCACAAATGAAGTACAACAGAGCTCTTTTCACAACAGAGTGGGTGACTGGTGAGGATCCCAGAGATGACTCTGCAGAATTCCTGGCTGTATAATTCTACATAATTACAAAAACAGACAATGGCCCTGTATCTCACTGGCATATTCTATCAAAAATCAATAACAAGTTGAATTTATGAGGTTGTCAGGTTCTGTCTCTATGTTCTAGTCCTGTGGTCTGGATGAAGGAGATCAATCTCCCAATAGAAGTGGGTGGTACTTTCACTAAAGGAGAACTCCGCTAATTAAATCAAAGTCCATATTTGAGCAGTGCTCAATAGTAACCATACTGGTATCTGTAACCAATTCCATATAATAAACCATCAAAATATGGCCCATTATAAGTAAAGGCAAAATTTTAATAACAGAAAAATTCATCAAAAATTTTAAAATCAAAATTTTTCAAAACTGTGGACAAAATTTGTAGACATTGTCCCAAGGAAGCTACATAAAAAAACAATAAATAAATGCTACATAAAAAGCTACAAAAAAACTATAAATAAATGAATCCAACCAGTAGTTTCAGAGAAGAAGATTGTTGAAATTTAGACATTGGTGACTTTGAGTTTGACCCTTCAAGGTCACTCAAGGTCAAAGGTCATGGTCACAAATGAAAGTCCATATATGACTTCCTATTTGTGTTTTATAGTAACTATATAGGTATCTGTAACCATTTCCGTGTTATAAAAAAAAAAAAAAAATCAAAATATGGTCTATTATAAGTAAAGGCAAATTTTTAACAATTCAAAAAATTTGCCTAAAATTCAAAAATCAAAATATGTCAAAACTGTGACTGTGACATTGGAACCTACATATACAAATTGAAATGAATTTGATCAGTAATTTTGTCAGGGAAGATGTTTGAAGAAATTACTAATGAAGACTCAGTGAGAGCAGGATACTTTGACGGGATCGATGGAAATGAAGATATTATACATCTATCACATGCAGTGGAGTTCTAGTTCAGGTCATAGAGTCAAGCTCCACCCACATACAGTGCATGACTGACACCAGCTGATGGACCAACTTATTCTCTTCTGTGCATCCTATTGGTAAATCTCACTCAGGCTAATTAAACTGCATAGTCTGGTTCATATTCCTGCATTATTCTGCTACAATTGCTCCATCACCCCAACTCCATATATTCATTTTGTTGTTACTGGTCCCTGCTCTGTTCCCTGCAGAGAGTGTTGATGCTACTCCCCCTACTCAGACTTCAACATATGCACATGGAAGAGCAAAGAGGTGTTTAACCCTGTAACAACAAGCGTATCTTATTTGATACATGAATTTTGAAGCCCTCTACATGATCTGTGGGATTTTTTTTTTTCTTGAAAAACCTGATGTATACAATTAGATACATGCAATACACAGGTAATCCACCGGGGGGAGGAATTTGTTCACCAGAGGCCTTTCCAGTGACACTACAAGACTGTCATTAATGAGGAAGGAGGCAGAACTTTGCCAAATTTGAAAAGAAATTACCAATTTGATAGACATGTTTGTGTTATATTATGTTTTTGTTTGTTCAGAAATAATATTTGAGCTTTGAGACCCGATGTATCAAATATGGTACAAAATTGAAACTCATACATGGAAATTAATATTTGAAAAAAATACATTTTTGGTTGTTCAGAAGGACCAATAAAGGCTCCAGTTTCAAAGAACTGGAATTTTCTGTCAATGATTTAATGGTTCAGGGCAGAACAGAGCCAGACTGTCAAATACAACATATGCAGATGAAGTTCTTGTCTTCTGATAGAAGGGTCACGACTAAAGTAATATTAGAATCTGAAAATTTCAAACTGCAGTGAATTATGTACTATTTTCAGACATAGAAGACCTGTGACTACACTTAACTGGAAGTATTATATTAGTTTTTAAATGGGAAATTATCAGAAGTAATAATGGCAGTAATCAGAGGGGTTCCACTAAAATGTTTTTTCTACTCTGTGGCTGATTATATAACACAAAAATGAGATTTGAAAAAAAAGAAAATGTCACAAAACTTCAGTATTATGTCAGTATTGTCACCTCACAGCAAGAAGGTCCTGGGTTTGAGTCCAGCACTGGTGAGGATTTTCAATTCTTGAATGGAACCTGTAGTCAGAGACATCCCAGAGTGGTGAGATTTGGAAACTGAATAGGGCTGTCAGCAGTTAGAGCATCTTTTAATTTTAATCTTTAAAATTGCACGTAAAATTGTTGAAATATGGCAGCAAGTTATAAGTTTCTTGTGTTTCAATAAAATGCACAATTCAAGTTTATCAAACAATCCATAGGAAGGTAATAATTTGATATGATGGAAATTTCTGATTCACTTAGAGAGTAGACATATCAGTTGAGGTCGGTCCATCCTTCTTCCTGTTCCAGAATATGATCAAACCGCAAATTATGGAAGATGGCAAGTATGACAGGAGAAGGTGACGAGATTAGTTCAAGGACATCCGACAGGACAGAGGAACACAAGTCCATAGCCCCTTTTACACAGCACTTCTGTTACAGGAATGTTTCGGTATTTATTCTGGAACGACGTGTGTGTAAACAAAATGGTGGGATCATTTGGTCCCGGATCTGTAACGCCTCTGGAGGTAGTAACAGAGCCGTGATGAAGGTGGAATCATGAATCTGGAACTCTATGTAAAAGGAACACCTCTCATATCGCAAACAAAGTTGTAACGTTTTGATGATATATTGCGTGTGCGACCCCCACGCCACGGGGATTTAAAAATTACCCATGGGCCGTGTACAGTAAACAAACATATCAATGCGATCAGAAAGATGTCGAACTGGGGATATGCCGAGATCTAAAATAAACATCGCTGTGCTCTGTTCGTCCTCCATTGTTGTTTTGAGAGCCGACACCGCTATGCTCAGGGTATTTCCGACGCGCAAGTTATATGTCACACTTCACATTGCGCTGTGTCACCCCCCCTTTGATTCTGGAATGCAGGTCTGCTGTGGAAAAGTCCAGCCTGTCTCACTTCTGTTACTCCTTTGACTTAGCTGTGGAAATCAGTCAATGGTGGAAAAAAAAATGGGATCACCATCTCGCCTTTTTTCCGGGATCTCTGCAAAAGTGGCTCGTGTGATCCATGTGAGGGTCTGCATGGGTTAGTTTGGGTTTTGGACTGGTTTCAGTTCAACCCAATAGAAAATGAATGGTTTGGCTGACTCCTCCTGAAGTGCAGGTGAGTCATACACCTCTGATTGAGGTCAGTATTGTTGATTTTTACCTCCACCAAGGAACGGCGGAGGTTATGTTTTCATCGAGGTTTGTCTGTCTGTTTGTCTGTTAGCAAGATAATTCAAAAAGTTATAGACGGATTTTCATGAAATTATCAGGAAATGTTGATACTGGCATAAGGAACAAATGATTAAATTTTGGTGGTGATCGAAGTGGGGGGGGGGGCTGATCTGCTTTGGTGGAGGTCCCTGCTCTCCAATTGCTTTTCTAGTTTTAATATAAATTTCATGAGATACAGTAATCCCAAAATGACTCTGAGTTTAGACCAGCGTTGACTTGTTTTATCGCTGTAGAGTAAACACTTCAACGATAATTAACACCCTTTTTGAGTTTGTTCTTGACCCTTGGCCTACTTATCTGCTCAGCTTCACAAATACTGGCGCACTTGATTTTGAGTAATCCCACTGACAACAAGCAAAATGTCAATATAAGTGACCGGGTAACCTCTTATTTGGAGCTAATGATAAAGAAAAAAAGCAGAACAGAACACACTATACTCACAAAGTAAATGCTAGGCCTTTTCCTGCTCAATTAATCTATTTAATCAAGGTACATCCACATGGTCCTCAGAGAGGGTGGACTGATTGAAAGTGAATGCTGCACTTCAATTGATCAGTGTTCAGGGTCAGATAAATGAAAGCACCAGCTCTTGATATTTCTCGTCTAAATACTCGGACAGTAATTAGTTCTGGACGGAATATCAGGAGGGTAGTTGGTTTGGGTTCATGCACTCTTAACCAGAAGAGACGTTTATATTTTCATGGCCCTGGGCAACAGTGCTCTATCAACTTTGGTCGCTACTGTAGGTGGGTTAATTTAGCATGGACAGATGCACAATTTTGTGATGATGTGCCCCGAGGCATCACAACCATTGCCAGATTTGCTGAGGCATCAAAGAGGCTATAACAGGCAGATTTTCCAGGTCAGGGTGCCCAGAGGAAATGTCCAAAAGCAAACAGAACACTCTGCTCTCTGACATTTGGTGAAATTACCTAAAGGGGAGAAAGTGGAAGGCATCAGAGCTCAGAAAAAGGCAGTACTTGGCTCAGGTGGCTTAAACTGAGGAGGGAAAAGCATTCAGCACTGGGATGTTTAAGAGTGATACCAATAAAGACATCTGGAAGTATCAGCTTTATGTTTATTCAGTCATCATCCATAACACAGAAAATACAAACAATGAGGCTAAAAAAAGTCAACTGACTGTGACTTAGTTGAGACTGAATAGGCTTAGGCAGGAGCTAAATACTTATATCCTCCTGAGACCCAGCAATGCATTTTTGTCCTCTGTAGGGGACAAGAGTTTCACAGCTTTACTTAGAAAAAAAATCCTGTCCACTGCAAAGGACATTCCATAAAAAAATAGACTAAAAATAAAAATTGTATCTGAAAAACTGTTGCATCATGCTTTTTCCAATCAAGGCAATTATTTAATGTAACCAAAAAAAGCCAAAATATTAACTTTCCTAGGTCTCTGAAGGATATACACCTCACCTGCATTAACATCAAAATCAGTTTTAGGCACCAGTCAAAACAGCAAAAATCATTCCTGCTTGTATCCCGCAAAAATATCTTTCCAAACCAATGTTTTTGAAAAGCATAAATGAATTACACATCTTTAAATGTATATTTATGTCATTCCATAATTTAACCCCAGCAAACAGAAATACATCTTCTTTTTATACATTTAACAACTTTTTGAACAGTAAACATACAAATACATCTGAAATCCCACCTGCTTTCCCATATTGTACAATCACAGAATAAACGTGTATGACTTTTTAATTCTTATTTCACTTTCTGTAAATTATTATTAGTAGTGCTGTCAAACAATTACAATTTTTAATCAAATTAATCACAGGGTTGCTGTGGATTTATTTTGATTAATCACAATTAAATAGCATTTATTTTTAATCTATATTAATCGCATTTCATTTTGCATGAGAGAACAGACTCAAGAAGGAAGGGAATATATATGCACTTAATGTGTTTATTACAAACTTTCACCAGTTTCAACAAAACAACTTCAAGCAACTGTTCCGTCTTGGTGTTTTTCGTATTCCCTTCTGTTTAGCGTCTTCCATCTTTATGGGTCGGTTCTACTACCTGTCACTACCAGATCAACTGTCCATTTGTTCATACACGATGGTAACTCTACTTGGACAAACTGCACCAAATGTGTTGCCAGAGACGTTCAGAGTCCTTCTGCAGATGGGTTAATTGTGTCATGAAGATGGATTAATCCGCATTAATGTGTTAATTTGACAGCCCTAATTATTAGATATATTACATATACAGTATGTACAGTACAGGCCAAAAGTTTGGACACACCTTCTCATTCTTTGCATTTTCTTTATTTTCATGACTATTTTCATTGTAGATTCTCACTGAAGGCATCAAAACTATGAATGAACACGTGGAATGATGTACTTAACAAAAAAGTGTGAAATAACTGAAAACATATCTTATATTCTAGTCTCTTCAAAGTAGCCACCCTTAGCTCTGATGACTGCTTTGCACACTCTTGGCATTCTCTTGATGAACTTCCAGAGGTAGTCACCTGAAATGGTTTCCCAACAGTCTTGAAGAAGTTCCCAGAGATGCTTAGCACTTGTTGGCCCTTTTGCCTTCACTCTGCGGTCCAGCTTACCCCAAACCATCTCGATTGGGTTCAGGTCCGGTGACTGTGGAGGCCAGGTCATCTGGTGCAGCACTCCATCACTCTCCTTCTTAGTCAAATATCCCTCACACAGCCTGGAGGTGTGTTTGGGGTCACTGTCCTGTTGAAAAAAAAAAAGATGGTCCAACTAAACGCAGACCGGATGGAATGGCATGTCGCTACAGGATGCTGTGGTAGCCATGCTGCTTCAGGTTGCCTTCAATCTTGAATAAATCCCCAACAGCGTCACCAGCAAAGCACCCCCACACCATCACACCTCCCCCTCCATGCTTCACGGTGGGAACCAGGCATGTAGCATCCATCCGTTCACCTTTTCTGCGTCGCACAAAGACAGCGGTTGGATCCAAAGATCTCAAATTTGGACTCATCAGACCAAAGCACAGATTTCCACTGGTCTAATGTCCATTCCTTGGGTTTCTTGGCCCAAATAAATCTCTTCTGTTTGTTGCCTCTCCTGAGCAGTGGTTTCCTAGCAGCTATTTGACCATGAAGGCCTGATTGGCGCAGTCTCCTCTTAACAGTTGTTGTAGAGATGTGTCTGCTGCTAGAGCTCTGTGTGGTATTCATCTGGTCTCTAATCTGAGCTGCTATTAATTTGCGATTTCTGAGGCTGGTGACTCAGATGAACTTATCTTCAGCATCAGAGGTGACTCTTGGTCTTCCTTTCCTGGGGCGGTCCTCATGTGAGCCAGTTTCGTTGGAGCGCTTGATGGTTTTTGCGACTGCACTTGGGGACACATTCAAAGTTTTTGCAATTTTCCAGACTGACTGACCTTTTCTTAAAGTAATGATGGCCACTCGTTTGTCTTTACTTAGCTGATTGGTTCTCGCCATAATATGTATTCTAACAGTTGTCCAACAGGGCTGTCAGCTGTGCATCAACCTGACTTCTGCACAACACAACTGATGGTCCCAACCCCATGAATAAGGCAAGAAAGTCCACTAAGTCACCCTGACAAGGCACACCTGTGAAGTGGAAACCATTTCAGGTGACGACCTCTGGAAGCTCATCAAGAGAATGCCAAGAGTGTGCAAAGCAGTCATCAGAGCTAAGGGTGGCTACTTTGAAGAAACTAGAATATAAGAAATGTTTTCAGTTATTTCACACTTTTTTGTTAAGTACATAATTCCACATGTGTTCATTCATAGTTTTGATGCCTTCAGTGAGGATCTACAATGAAAATAGTCATGAAAATAAAGAAAATGCGAAGAATGAGAAGGTGTGTCCAAACTTTTGGCCTGTACTGTACATCTGCTTCATAGTAACACTTTTGCTGCAAGTTATATGTTGTCAGGTCCCTTAATTGTTTACACGTTCAAGGCAAGAACACAAAACTAAAATGTGCATTCCAATAAAAGTTGATAAATAAACCAGCAGACAGAGCCTGCAGCCAGGACCGTTTGTAGTTAACTCAAAAGAAGCTTTTCTTGCTACTTGAGGAACCTGAGGGCATCCATGTGGTGTGAAATATCCAGTCATGGCAATGCTTTTTCATTAAATCCTGGTTACAGTCATCCATTTCATAAATTCTTGCAGTGTTCTACTGAGGTCTGCAAAAATAAAACAGCAGACATCATGTTCAGTAATTACCATCCAATTTTTGTTTTTTCTCAGGTTTTTATGAACATTTCCAGGTGCAAGTTTATTTGAAGTAAACAGTTAATTCAGTCAGAGCCAGTCACAATTTTCTGTGCATAATCCTGTTCCATTCCACTGCCACAGTGTATGAGATGTTTAACTTCAGATGGTATGTTAGCAAAATAATACTCCAGCTTCCTGTAAGCCCAGAACAAATGGGGTTTACAAGGTCAGAAAGAGGTCAGAGCTAAAATTGGTCTCAGTCTGAGGCCGGCCTGAGGGGCTACCTAAAAGGCCAGGGTAAGATGAATAAGGAGTTTTTAAGCTGCAGTTCACACAAAGCTGTTATATTGGAGTCCCTGAAGGCCTGTCTCTTAAGAAACCTGTTCAGTCAGCAATCACCAGAACTGACAATTGCTTTATCACAGGTTGTTCAGGCCTCCTGACCAGTAAAAGCAACATTTTTGCAGTCTCTTAACCCATAAAGACCCAAACATCCACCACCAGCCAAAAGCATCGACTGATTTAAAATGTTTAATACCTGTTGATCTACTAATCTTATCGATACATGTAAATAATGTAAGGTGTAAAATACAGTTTGTCATCTTTTCATGGTCATCAGATATGACCCATTTGGATGTTCAGAGGCTCTGTAGTTAAAGTAGAAACACCGTCATCTTCTACAACATTGATTCACCAGTAAAACCCATGGAGTTGGATCAATGACAGTGGATGGAAATGCTTCTTTTATGTTTAGTTAATGATATATTTACTGAAAAAAAATCACTTTTTCTTCAGTTTTCTCCATTTCAGACCTAACCCTAACCCTCAACTTTAGTCTGAGGTTTTATCAACATCTACATAATCAGTAAATTAAATATAGGAAAATACCTGATTTCCACTGAAAAAAATGCAAAATACAGAAGATGATATTGTAATAAATGGTAGTAAATAACTTCAGAAAAGTTAAATAAAGAAAAAATAATAATTTTGGAAGTGTCACAAAAGTACCACTAGGTCTTTATGGGTTAAATACCTTACATTTTGTGTGGGAAACCTAAATATCCAATCTAAATGACCTAAGGGAGGTGCAACCCTTTAACCCCTGATGTGTCTGTGGTGAGTGTTCAGAATGTATGATCTATTTTAAATTTTCCTAAAACTTCAACTGTTTACTCAATAAGAAAACCTTCAAAACCTGCTGAGAGAGTAAATGTTGCGCTTTCTGTAGACATCTGAGCATGCTCAGTGCACCCCCTGCTGTCTATGTAATGGGGAGTGAAACACAGAGCAGTGAGTGAGACCGACTCACTATAAAAATAGACAGTTTGGGCTTTTTTTTGGTTTTTTAACAGTTTTCCTTGTCATTTTTGGTTTCCACTGTTCTTTGCAGTGTTGTTGTGATTTTCCTTTATTTTTTACAAAGTTTTTACTGAGTTTTGACCGGTTAACTGCTTTTTAGAGTTTAACCTGGTGCCAAAAAGCAACTGGACTGATTTAGGAAAAAAGAGCTCAAAACAAAAACTACAAGGCCATAATTCAAATACTTGTTGTTGTTCAGTGTGTTCCAGTTCACAGTTCATGGCCAACATCCTAAATCTCTTATTGATGTACATTCTTAGTGCATTATTTAATTAAAACCTCTAAAACTTTAATTCCTCTCTTTGTCTTTTTCTGTTATTCACCCTGTTTTGACTGTAGAACCAGTGATGTAGTGGTCACCGTAGAAGTGGGTATACTCTGAATTTTGGTCTGCTGATCCGCTCATCACGAGTACAGATGTACGTCTGCAGGCGCCGATGTAACGTGTTCAACTACATGTTAATCGATTAGGTTTTATGTTCTGTTTTACAGTCTGATTGAGTTGCCCGTTCGCTATAAATCATCTCCCATGTTGGCGTGATCGGCCCTTATCCATCGTCCTGAAAATTAATGAGGCTATTTCCTACATCACAGGTGTGGCCGTCGCAGAAAATTCAATGTTTCATGTATTTTTAATTTACATTAAAGATGAATGTTCAACTGTTCAGTATGTAATAGGGCCTACTGTTAACTTAAAAAAGAATTAGGTCTTTTGATTACTTGTTTTTTCATTATTTAAAAAAATAACAAAAAAAAAACACCCCCCCTCTGTTTTTTTTGACAAATCACACCCTGTATACGGCACATACCAGCATATACACCACTGCCTAAAACACACTAAAGCAAAACCACTGAAGAAAAGGAACACAAACACATACTCACATTAGCTTTTATGGCACTGAAACAGACACAAATTCACAGCAGCACGTTTACCTCGAGTAAAGTTTTCAGTAGTTTTCCTCACACATATAAAAGGACTCATGCACAAGTAAGATTTTTAGAGTTTTATTTATAAAGATGTGATTGAAAGTTTTGTAATCGAAGCTGACTAGAGTTTCAGAAGGGAAGACGGTGACTTCATGTCCACTGGTGCAATGTTGACCTAGGAACAGTCAGGGCGGACAGGAAACGTGGCTCAGAGGAGATGCACCGGATACAGGATGAACTGGAACACAGCAGATGAAGGATTTTACAGAGAAGGGACATTGTCAGAGACAAATGAGAATTGGGAACCTGGGATGAACACCGGTGGTGACGTGGGAGCAGGCGGAGGCAGAGGTCGGGGACAGAATGGTCAAGAAAGCAGGAAAACAGGCAACAAAAACAGCATGAGAAATCAGGACGTAAATGGCAGGAAACAAGGTAAGTCCAGAGGAGTACTGGATGAGGTGGGGTCCAGGTACAGGCTGGCACAATATACAACCAAACACAACATAACAACTCAAGACGCCCCACAGTAAATTATGTTTTCTTAACCCTGACCTTGTGTATCTGTTTGTTTTGGGAGTATATCGTGTAGTAGCCATGTCCTGAAACTATTTTGCAGTTACTTGTAATCTCTGGATGGAAAGTTTTGGAATGTAGGACAACAAGATGAGAGTCTCTAACATAGTATCAGTTTTATATTCTATATTTTATTGACTTGTGTGCATGTTTTCACTGAAAAATTGATCATTTCACTGTAATGGACCATTTCTTTGGGTTGGTTGGGTGCTTCAACTATTATGACCTAAAGCTTCTTTTGTGATAACCTCCAAATGGATTTTTCTGTACATTCAGCCTTTCCCTCAGTGATTTTATGTATCTTCATTTATTATAAAATTAGCCTCTGCATTTTGTATTTTTCAGTGAAAATCAGGTTCTTCTCCATATTCAATTTACTGATCGTGTAGATGTTTGTAAAAGCTCAGAATAAATTCAAAAGTTATTATAAACTGTGGACTAAGATAGATAGATAGATAGATAGATAGAACATTATTAAAGCAGTGATATTTTGCTTTTTTAAATGGAATTATGCATTTTAAAACATTTCCCTGTGGTCTACATAACCTATAAATGCTATGCTTGGGTCTGAATTCTTCATTAATTCAACTCCACAGGTCCATCTTCAACCCTATTTCTGAGTAATGACACTAGAAAGGTGGTTTTGCGCGTTGGCCCTTTAAATGCAAATGAGCCACTTCAGGCCCCACCCCCTCCAAGTTGTTGGCTGTGCTGTTCTGTCCTGTTCAACCAACAACTGAACATTTTAGGAAATCGGCTTGAAGTTCGGACATATTTTTAGTATGTACTACAACCGCTGCTGCCGATAAACAATTATGTCGTACTCTGAGAAAATGTTCGTCGCAAGTCTTGACCTTATATGTGCAAATGCTGTGACGTAACAAGTTATAGACACAACAAATTAAGCAGGAATTGAAACAGGTTGTAGAAATCCAGTCGATTTTTGCTAAAATGAATATAAATATAGTTTTGCAGCACCTGGAGGGTTCAAATTCAAACTTTATGAACTATCAGGATCCAAATACACAAATAAATGAACCAAAGACTAATGAAAGTGGGTTTAGCAAAATATGACCCCTTTAAACATTTTAGATCAGTAGGTGATGACATCATGTCCCATTTATTAAGTTTACTTTAGTCCATTACTTGTAACTATTTCAGGTCAATCTATATATTATGCCACTTGTATATCTACCTGGAGAATATGTCCATAATCTGTACATCATGTCTCTACCACTTCAATACTGTATGTTGCAATGTTTATTAATCTGTATATAATAATCCATATAGTATATTTATAGCACCCCGAAATCGATACTGTGTATTTTAAAAACTTGCTTCAGAGGAATGCATGCTGTTTTATTGATATACACTACCAGTCAAAAGTTTGGACTCACCTGTTTTTTCTTTATTTTCATGACTATTTCCATTGTAGATTCTCACTGAAGGCATCAAAACGATGAATGAACACATGGAATTATGTATTTAAAAAAAGTGTGACATAACTCAAAGCATGTTTTATATTTTAGATTCTTCAAAACTGCCACATTTTGTTTTTACTGCTTTGCACATTCTTGGCATTCTATCAATGAGCTTCATGAGGTAGTCACCTGAAATGTTATCCAAAAGTCTTGAAGGAGATCCTAGTGATGCTGAGCACTTGTTGGTCCATCTGTGGTCCATCTCATGTCATTTAAATGAGAAGGTGAGTCCAAACTTTTGACTGGTAGTGTATACAGGGTGGGGAAGCAAAATTTACAATATTTTGAGGCAGGGGTTGAAAGACAGTGTATGACCAAATAGTTTATTGAAAGTCATGAGAATCTATTTGCCACAAGAAAATTGACATAATAGAAAATGTTTTTATTCTATGTGTCCTCCTTCTTTCTCAATAACTGCCTTCACACGCTTCCTGAAACTTGCGCAAGTGTTCCTCAAATATGCGGGTGACAACTTCTCCCATTCTTCTTTAATAGTATCTTCCAGACTTTCTCGTAATAGTTTTGCTCATAGTCATTCTCTTCTTTCCATTATAAACAGTCTTTATGGACACTCCAAGTATTTTTGAAATCTCCTTTGGTGTGACGAGTGCATTCAGCAAATCACACACTCTTTGACGTTTGCTTTCCTGATTACTCATATGGGCAAAAGTTTCTGAAAAGGTATGGATAATAGTGTTAGGTATGATTATGACATCAATATATGTTTGGTTTCAAAACAATTGATGTAGTGCCTGCTGAGGAAAAACAACTAAATGTTCATTGTAAATTTTGCTTCCCCACCCTGTATACTATTAATATTGTAAATTTGCATCTATTCATATTTTTTGCAGTTTTATTTTTTATTCTACTAATCTCTGTTCTTAAGTTACTTTGTAAAATTGCAAAATTGCTTTTCTATTTTCTTATCTTATTTTAGTTTTTGTAATTTTATATTCACTCTCTTCCTATTTTCTAAAGTACTGGTGTTTTGTTAATATTGCTGCACTGACTGGAGTAGCATTCCTAATTTCTGTGTACACACAATACTCTCTTTTCCATTGGACATCTGCGCTAAACTTTACCGATATTTACTAAATGTCGAAAAAAACAGAAGTGTGTAATGTCAGTTTTTCCATTAAATCACAAATATGATGATTTGTGTATTTATTATCGTGAGATGACGTGAGAAGTCATTTCATAAACATGGTGACGAACGTAAATATGGTGTTGATTTACAGATATATTCATTATTATCATATATGACCCCTCTATCTCGTACTAAATTTAAAAAATGATGGGGTTTCCTGGTGTGTCCACACATACTGGGACATGTTTCTTCTTCTTCGTCGCTTGTTGTAACGTACGTCAACATCTGTTTTTTTAAAACACCTGACTCTAGTTGCGAAAAAAGGTCTTTCCATTGCAGTTTTGCGCGATATACACTACCAGTCAAAAGTTTGGACTCACCTTCTCATTTAAATGACATGAGATGGACCACAGATGGACCAACAAGTGCTCAGCATCACTAGGATCTCCTTCAAGACTTTTGGAAAACATTTCAGGTGACTACCTCATGAAGCTCATTGATAGAATGCCAAGAATGTGCAAAGCAGTAATAAAAACAAAATGTGGCAGTTTTGAAGAATCTAAAATATAAAACATGCTTTGAGTTATGTCACACTTTTTTAAAATACATAATTCCATATGTGTTCATTCATCGTTTTGATGCCTTCAGTGAGAATCTACAATGGAAATAGTCATGAAAATAAAGAAAAAACAGGTGAGTCCAAACTTTTGACTGGTAGTGTACCATTTGCGCTACGCCTGAAAAACCACCTCTTGCCAGTGCAAAAACTTTTAATCGAAAAATGAGACTTTTGACGAAATTGTTATTTTTCTGTTTGGTAAATTTTTATGCGTGAGTTATATTTGCGCAGTTTGAGGGTCAATGGAAAAGCGACTACTCACAATAAATTCTATTCTATTCTATTCTATTCTATTCTATTCTATTCTATTCTATTCTATTCTATTCTATTCTATTCTATATTTACATACTGTCTACTGATTTCATTTCTGATTAGATGCCTTGTTACCTTGTACTTGTACATGTGTAATGACAGTAAAGTTGAATCTGATCTAATCTAATTTAATCTACAGTGAAAAAGTACAACCTGAATATGCACCAGTGGGGCCGTGGAAGGGTGTGTAAACTACTCTATTGAGCAGAAATGCATTAAGTGACTAAATGTATCCAGGCAGGATGGTTTATGAAGGTAATAATGAAAGGGGTGAATCTTCTGTTGTTGTGATTGAGAGACACTAGAGACAGCGTTTGTCTGCTGTGGGTTTAAATACTGGAGTGATCACTGGTGTGTGGGTAAGTGAAAAAGACTGCAGCTGGAAAATGTGGGAGATAAGTAGGAGTGGCTGTGGAATGAAAAACTACTGCAGGAGCACAACGACAATGAAAGGGATGGAAGGTGCAGGAGGAGGGGAGGGGCCCCACGGCAGCCAGACTCACTAATGTACTGTTGGATGTTCATCATGAGTGCAACAGTGAACAAGGCAGGAACAAACCATCAGACGTATTCATCCCTCCCACTCTCCCCTCCTTTACAGTGTAAATTCCTCACTCAATTTGTCATGGAAATCTGTTTAATGTCATTGGCACATTAGTCTGGAGTCTATGACAAATTTTTCAGTCACAAAATCTGAAAAATTGTGAGAAAATACAGTGAATCCAGGGTTCCCACTCTTTCCTTGAAATTATTTTCCAGGACATTTTCAGCCGCTACAGAGACAAGTTATCACATCATACACAAATCCGTTCCCCTATCCCCCTCATTCTTTGGAAGTGTTCTTGTCTACAGTTGTAACTTGCTTTTATACAAATTTTTTTCTTATGTTTATTACTCAGACATTTGATGTGCAGTCTATGGCTATAATTTATCTATGAAAAATAATGATGACAAATGTATCCTCGAAAAATGCAAATACACCCACAGACTACAGCGTAGCACTTCATTAGCCTGACAAACTGGAGTTACAATGTTTAACTGGACAATTCCTAACTCAACTTTCTCTTCTCGCTTCCTTTTTCTCCTGTGCTTCCTCTAAAAGTATTTGTATATTTTCCATAAATCACTGAAAAACAATTTCCTTTGTTTCATCTCAGTTTAGGCACAATAAGGTCATAAGGCTGGGGGAGGATCAATCATTTTCCAGGATAACTTAACCATTTCCAGGACATTTGACCTTTTTTTCCCCTCATTTTTCGTGTTTTACATGACTGGAAAACTGGTCAATAAGTTTCCAGGTTTTCAAGGATGCAATGGGAACTCTGGAATCAGATTTGATTAGTGAAAAGATGAGATGATGATTATCCTTGGAGTTAATTTGACCCCATTCAATGTTCATCGTTCAAAAAATAATAGTTGGCCTTTTTTTTTTTTTGCTTCACATTTCATGACTTAATTGATTAAACATAAAATTATCATGATATTTTTTCAATGTGCTGAACACATATCATACGCATTGGTGTTCCTCTGGGGTAGGGAGGGTATGGACCAGTATAGTTTGGTACTGAGGCAATAAAATGTAAATGATTTCTACATCTTTCATGCCATCACAGTTAAAGTCATGTAACAAAAATTCAGCTTTGGATATTTTATCTTGCGTTTTTCTGTTACAAGGTAATAAGGACTTCTTTGAGATTTCTAGGTTTGACCTCCAGAAGAATCATCATTTATTCAATGATCATATGTAATCCAACCAATGCACCAACATTCCCTCATCATTAAAATGAATTATATTTCATTTCAAATTTGTAGCTGTTTCTCTTTATGTACTTTTCAGAGACTGTATACATATACATATAAACATGTAAATGTAAACAGAGTAAATGAAGCTATTGTGAAATCAATCACTGGTTTTTGAAATAATGTTTTGAAGCTTGGATTCTGCATTGAGCAGGAGCACAAGGGCTGATGGGTAACTTACTGGTCCATAGGGGGTGCAGGGGTAATACAGAACCTTCACACATAAAGTGGATATATTGTGGGTTTGCCATGAGAGGTATAACAGTTTGAGTTTTGGCAGATTTCAGTCAAACATTATAAACTCACTTCAACCCCCCCCCCCCCCCCCCCCCATCTTGTTTAGCACCAGCCGCTATGCTCATCAAACATTTGCACAACAAAGTCATTTAAAAGCCTTGTTACCTCCGCCAAGGAGGTTATGTTTTTGCCAGGGTTTGTTTGTTTGTTTGTCTGTCTGTCTGTCTGTTTGTCTGTCCGTTAGTGTGCAACATAACTCAAAAAGTTATGGACAGATTTGGATGAAATTTTCAGGGTTTGTTGGAAATGGGATAAGGAAGAAATGATTAAATTTTGGTGGTGATCGGGGGTGGGGGGGCCCACGGGGGGGCCCATTTCCAACAAACCCTGAAAATTTCATCAAAATCTGTCCATAACTTTTTGAGTTATGTTGCACACTAACGGACAGACAAACAAACAGACAGACAAACAAACAAACCCTGGCAAAAACATAACCTCCTTGGCGTGGGGGGGACCCACAGGGGGGGGCCACTGATCAGCCTTGGCGGAGGTCTGTGCTCTCCGAGTGCTTCTAGTTTGTTTGTCTGTCTGTCTGTTTGTCTGTCCGTTAGTGTGCAACATAACTCAAAAAGTTATGGACAGATTTTGATGAAATTTTCAGGGTTTGTTGGAAATCGGATAAGAAAGAAATGATTAAATTTTGGTGGTGATCGGGGGTGGGGGGGCCCACGGGGGGGGCGCAGACCACAAAATTTCATCAAAATTTGTCCATAACTTTTTGAGTTATGTTGCACACTAACGGACAGACAGACAAACAAACAAACCCTGGCAAAAACATAACCTCCTTGGCGTGGGGGGTCCCACGGGGGGGGGGCCACTGATCAGCCTTGGCGGAGGTCTGCGCTCTCCGAGTGCTTCTAGTTTGTGGTCTGCTTCCAAAGCAGACTCTGGGCCAGTTCACTTCTAGTGTGAATCAAGCTGGCCTCGAGCTGAAACAAACCAAGGAACCATGCACCTTTTTGTGCTTTACGAGCCACCGTAGCCACTGGAAGTAGCCGAGCTGGACGGGTACTCAGAGTTAATAGCAGACAGACATTGAGCAATGAGGAGACTGAATGTCTCAGTGACATTTAGTCGAATGTCCATATTATGAAACTGGCACTGAATGAGCTGCTCTTGTCAGTTTACATTATTTTCATAAACTTGTGTCTGTAAAAATAGAAAACATATTCTGAAAATGATAACTGCACGTAGAACCTCCACGTTTGTTATCATCAACACCCGCCATGATTCACCCCACCCCCGGCTTTTCTGTCCAATGCCAGCTCAGTTCATCACATGTATTCTTCTGTGTAGACATTTTGGTTCACTAGCAAAAAGTGTAATGAGAATGCGATCCGACCCGAAGGAAAAAAATAAAGTCTGCATTTGATCCAAATCAAATACACCCATAATGTACCTGCTTGTCATTGTCAGTGTTATTGTAAACATCAAATTCTTTCATTAGCTTTAAATATGATTAATGCAGCAATGATTTCATGATGGATGCAAATGAGAATGAGTCCTGGAAAGAAAAAAGAAAAAAATATTGACCTATTGTTCAGAGAGATAAGACTGTAAACTAAAGCCTTAGTCTGTTGAAGCCACTGATTTCCATGAGAAAGAATCATCAAACTATTAAATGGCATTGAAAGACTTCTCAAATCATACCTTTCCAACAAAAAATTGGCTGTCACACGCTCACATCCAACATCATAAATGGTGTTTTTTTTCTTCCACTCAAAATCCAAAGAAGTGAACATGAACACAGCGCCGGTGTCCTCCATGAGTCTCCATGTGTTTCCACTGTTGAGAATGGCTCTTACTCAGTATGTTGTATGAAACTGGTCTTAACTGAGCTCATGTGGGTAAAAGGTTCAGTTAGGTATAAAGGCCTGTCTCTGGTATTAGCCTGTTCCAAAACACACTGATGTGCTCTGTAACTAAAGCATTTTTCCCTGTTTGTTGTTAGAGACATGACTTTGCAAAAGCATTGCGGTTTACCTCATGCACAGATTTCAAACTGTTGATCAAAGGAAATGTTCCCTCCAGGATAGCCACTAGCCAGTCACTTTAGTATTTTTCTGTGGCTAAATGTGTTCTGTCCACATAATAAACCAGACCCAGCAGGTGAGAGAACCCAGATTTTACAAGTACACCTGCTGAGTGTTGCAGTGTGTCTGTTACACTAAGTTATGCTTTGTTTTCTACTTTACTACTGAGAAGCAGGACCCAGTTTTTGTAAGTGGAGCTGCAGGACTGCTGATGGTGGAACTTCTGTGGCTTTTAATCTCAGTGCAGACTGTTTATTCCTGTAGATAATCCACCGGGAGCCTATTAACAATGACTAAAACACACACATACAAACAAAGTGTGGATGCAAACAGATGAGTGCACATGCACACTTGAATACGAGCAAACATATGCCCTGAATGAGTCGGTCAATCTGTGCACATATGTTTAGGTGATGTTATAATGACTTACATTCATCTCCTTTTTACCCTGAACCCAGGGGTGTCAAACTCGTTTTAGTTCAGGGCCACATTCAGCCTAATATGATCTGAAGTGGGCCGGACCGGTAAAATAACAACAGTGGAAAAAGTTTTTTTTAAGATAAAAAGTGCAATTTTAACAATATTATGTCTCAGTTTATCATTTACACATGTACATTACAAGTTAGAGATCACAGTGGCTCTACAAATACACAAAATGTTTAGAAACAGACAGAATATTATTATTATTATTATTATTAATTAATTCATTTTTCTGAACCCGCTTTATCCTCACTAGGGTCACGGGGGTCACTTGGAGCCTATCCCAGCTACATAGGGGTGAAGGCGGGGTACACCATGGACAAGTCGCCAGTTCTTCTTCTTCTTCTTCTTCTTCTTCTTCTTCGTCTTCTTCGTCTTCGTCGTCTTCTTCTTCTTTGTCTTCTTCTTAATGTTAAATTTGCACTTACGTCTTTTTAGACATTGCAGATTGTTTGTATTTGTTTGGGTTATTCACATTTTTGTGAAAAGATAGTTTGTAAATGCAAATAATTTCATGTAATTGTATATTTTTAAACTAAAACAAAGTGAAAAAATTGGAGTTGTTATTATTTTTAGATTATAATAGTATTAGCGTGTTGACCCGTGGTTCTCCATGGGTCATATTAATACCCATATCTAGAGACTGAAGTTAGTAAATGTGTCGTTCCTGTTTGTAACTTCATTTCCCATCATGCAGCATGGTACTGTGCTTCTGGTCAACTACCATGGGCAACGCAACGTGATTGTGAAGCTATTATATTACAAAACAAGAAAAGCACTCAGAGAGCGCAGACCTCTGCCAAGACAGATCCCCCCCCCCGATCACCACCAAAATTGTATAATTTCTTCCTTGTGCCAGTATCAACATTTCCTGAAAATTTCATGAAGATCCATCCATAACTTTTTGAGTTATCTTGCTAACAAACAAACAAACACACATGCAAACACACAAAGCACAGTGATCACAATACCTCCTGGTGGAGGTAATTACTAATAACTCCCAAAATACTGGTCCTATCAACTTGATATTTAATGTGCAGATGGGACTATTCCTCAACTGTAGGTACCAAATTGTCCAGTCAAAAACATTTCCATTTCTCAGAACCGTGCAGATACACACACAGATGCTCTGAGACCTTCCAGTATTATCATATAGATTTTCCTGGTCTGAGCCATTTGAGATGGAAGTGGTCTGTATGTGAAACCTGAACAAAAATGATTTTAACATCACTGATAGTTCATATCTTCAGTGTCATTTTTGTATTTCACAAATTCATTCCAAAGACCAGATCGGACCCTTTGGCCAGTTTTGGCCTGCGGGCCATATGTTTGATTCCTGTGCCTTAACCCAGGGGTTCCCAAAGTGGGGGTCGTGGGTCATCACCAGAGGGTCAAGAGAAGAATTTCTAACTTCTCTTTACTTGAAACTGGAGCTGCATGATTGAATGGAGACAGTAATGTGACACTTTTTGATAGAATATAGTGAGTTTATCCTGCGATACTTCAGGTGCTCAGGAAATACTACTGTTTGTATAAATACAGCTTAGAGCACCAGCACAACTATGATAACTTATTATTGGCAAACACATAAGGGATTGTTCTGCCTACAGGTTTGACTAATGGTGTCAGATTAATAAAAATAAACATAAAAAGGCCAATAAACATTCTAAAACAGACACATTAACCTAAATAACATTAACATAAACACTAACACAAAACTTTCCTTGAACCCCTGCACATAAAACAGAACACAATGAGTAAAATGTACACTACCCACAATGCAATGCAGCAAATATGCCACAGTATCCTTGTGTGAGTCCTGTGTGCATATATTTTTTTAAATGTTTCATTCACTTTGGGGATAGTGGGGGTCACCAGTCTCTGACACTGTTATTTTAGGGGTCACAAGTTTAAAAGTTTGGGAACCCTGCCTTAACCCGTCCCTATCTCTTACCCTGAACACAACTCTTAACCTTCAAATGTTATGATTTCATTACAAGAGCTGCACTCTGTCCTGCAGACGAAGCCAAGTGCCCACAAGTGACTGTGGAACAGATTTATGCTCCAATCCTTCAGTAAATCCACAGGCCGAACAACCACTCATACAGTACATACCCACGCTGCATTCAGGGAACATTACTATGATTTACATTCATTTCTTAGAAGCTTCAATCACTGACGTCACTTTTCCAGTGGAACACGCCCCATCAGTTGAAACAGAGGTTGAACGTCATAAAAGCTACACAACTGAGTCAAACCACTGAATATCTGCTTCAGCTGAAGACACTCAACTTACCAAAGAACCAGTGACCCCTGGACACTGACATGTGACAAGGATGTCTTGACATGTATAATACTAGAAAAGAACTTGGAGAGCGCAGACCTCCACCAAGGCAGATCAGTGCACCGCCCCGATCACCACCAAAATGTAATCATTTGTTCCTTGTGCCAGTATCAACCTTTCCTGAAAATTTTATCCAAATCCATGTATAACTTTTTGAGTTATTTTGCACACAGACAAACAGAGACAGATAAACCCCAATGAAAACATATCCTCTGCCGTTACACTTTGGCGGAGGTTATAAAGACAGCAATCCAATACGACTACAGTTATATATTAATTTAAATCTGTCTTTTTAAAAACCTCTTCTTGCTCAAAATCAATACAGAACAGATGCACCATACATACAGTACTGTTATTATCGCAGACACATGTAATAATCGTGTGTCAAGATCTACATCATATATCAAGGTGACACTTACACTCCAATACTAATCTGAGGGTCCACAGTGTCCACAGCTGTTTTTGTATCATTCACTCATTTTAGTTTGACTTTTAGTTCATATTAAACATATTAAACAGCAAAATGACATTGTGTGTAACTCTTGTCTGTCATGCACTGAAGGAACCCAAACCCACAGAATATTCATTTTCATATCGTGTATGAACAATGCATTTTATTAATAAATTCAGTGTGTAATCAAATTTAAAGTATTTTCTGACAGCCCCACATCATTAAAACAAATACATAAAGGTAATTTAATCTACAACATATGCTCCAGTGTTCTTGTGTCCCCATATGGGTGGCAAGTCTCCAGAAAAAAACAAAAAAAACAAAAAAACTTTGGGAACAGATTTATGTTCTCATAATGTAAGAAAAACATGGCCTCACGTACACTTGCACACAGACCCAATTAAAATGATTAACACACATGCACACACAAGTACACACAAATCCACAAACACAGACTTGCAAAGAAACACACACACTTAGGAGCATCACATTTAGAAAAACACAGCATCCAACCCTAATGAATCCTATCAACCATGCACTGGTGCAGGTTTGTATTTACTCTAATGATGCACACACACACACACACACACACACACACACCTACATACACATTCAAGTAAAAAAAAAAGTACTGTAGTGCAGGAACTAAATACATGCCTGCTCTGTTTTTACGCTCACACCTTCAGATCTTATTCTAAATTGGCTCATACACTAGGTATCTAGGTTTTTACTAATTGATTATTCAAATGAATGTCACAGCATGCAAGTATATTAACTCTGTAGGCGCTGGAGTCTCTATTATTATTATTATTATTTTTATTTTTTTTAATTAAATATTTAGTTTTGATATCAAGTAGCTGTCTGTTTCATTCTGTTTTGCTTGCTTGCATCGTCTGTGCTTAAAGGGTTAATAACAATTCTGCAACTTTTCAAGAGGAACATTCACAGGTACATAATGAGACTCTCAGAAATGGAGAGCAGAGGCCACTAACTTTTTTTTATTTTATTTTTTTAATAATTCGGATTGATTTTGCCACACACACACACACTGAAGAGAACAGGAACACACTGCAAAAATCAAAATCTTATTAAGTGTATTTTTTCTCATTTCTAGTCCAAATATCTCATCACACTTAAAATAAGACATAATCACCTAAAGAGTAACTTTTCAGTGAGATATAAGAACTTATTTTTAGACAACAGATCTTGAAAACTTTATTTCAAGAAATCTTACCAAGATAATTTTCAATTTTTCCATGGGCAGATTTTTTTGCTTAAATTCAGCAAAAAAAATCTTGAATTAAGCAAAAAAAATAAAATAAAATAAAATCTGCCAATAAAACAAATTAAAATTATCTTGGTAAGATTTCTTGAAATAAGATTTTCAAGATCTAGTCTAAAAATATGTTCTAATATCTCACTGAAAAGTTACTCTTTAACCCTTTCATGCATAAGTCACTATAGTGGACAGTGATTCCACAGCTGTTCTCTTGTATATTAATGGGTTTTGTTGTTTTAGTTTCATATCAGCCAACACAGTGGACACTTACGCACCATCTCATACCCTGACATTCATACCATTACTATAACTTTGCTGTTCTTGATAAACCTGATCTGCAGTGACATGTTTTAGTGTAACTCAATTGTTATTTGTTAGACAAAAAGGGTTTTTTGCATATTATCTCCATGAAGTGAGTAATTACTAGCATCAGAATATGTTAAAATGTGAGAAGACATCAGATTAGCAGCATTAAAAATGTTTTTATTTTATTGTTTTCATATCACTTTCTGATATTGGGTTTTAAACACGTTTCTTTACTTCAAAAATTAAATGCATGGATATTTTTGTAACTCTATAGAAAAAAAAAACTCGATCACATTGTTTTGTTTTTTTTTTATGCCTAAGGAGGAATAAAAACACTCAAGAAAAAAAATCTTGACTAAGGTTCTTATAATTCATGCATGAAAGGGTTAAGCGATTATGTCTTATTTTAAGTGTGATGAGATATTTTGATTAGAAATGAGAAAATATACTTAGTAAGATTTAGATTTTTTGCAGTGCATTTGGATGAAACTTGTGTCTTTCTCTAAAACTGATGTTTTTTTTTTTGTTTTTTTTTTAATAATTCATCTCAGGTCCTTGTGGAACCAGAGGTGAATCGTAGTCAGTGTGTTGCCAAAATAAATCAGTGATAAAGGAAATGATTGGATGGATCGTTATCAACACATTCATGTTTCTCTTAGGAAATTGTTATTGCTTTACCATCCCTGGCTCTTTGCCTGGATAGTTAGCAATCTATTAAATTAGCACATGCAGCTAAAGTGTACTTGAAATGAGCCTCTCTTCCATCTGTGTATACTCATTAGCGCTGTAATAAATAAAATTAAGGTATTATTTTTCCTGTTAAAACAATCTGTTATGTTGTGTGGTTCTGTAGAGTGGAGCAGCTGCTGGATAAGAACATTCATTTCTGCTCATGCCTATAAGAGCCTCTGTGAGTAAACAGTTTTCCAGATGCAGGTTTAACCAGTGCAGAGGCTGGACACTTTACAGCTAGTTTTCATTTCCATTCTTAAGTAAAGTGCGTGGTAAATCCACCTAAAACACAATGTAATTGAGTTCTGAAGCTGGCACATATTAGCTGCTCTTTAGTTATGAAGATTGATTTAGGGCACAAGTGACAAACATGCGGCCCGGGAGCCAAATCCGGCCCGCCAAAGGATCCAGTCTGGCCCCTAGGATGAATTTGTGAAATGCAAAAATCACACTGAAGATATTAACAATCAAGGATGTTAAAACCATTTTAGGTCATTTCAGTCTAAAGTGGATCAGACCAGTAAAATACTATCATAACAGCCAAAAAATAATGACAATTGTAAATTTGTCTCTTTGTTTTAGTGTAAAAAAAAAAAAGTAAAATTACACAAAAATGTTTACATTTACAGACTAGCCTTTTACAAAAAATGTGAATGTCTGAAATGTCTTATGAGAAGTATGTGGAATTTTAATAACGTTCTCCCTGTTATTTAATGTTTTGTGTATTTGCAGATCCACTGTGATCTCCAAGTTGTGATTCACATGTATAAATGATAAACTAAGGCCTAATATTGTTAAAATTGCACTTATTTTACTAAACACTTTTCAGGTTGTTCATATTTGTTCATGTTACGTTCATGTGCAATTCGTAGATGTAAACATTTTCATTACAGAATTTACTTTTTTCACTCAAAAGTTCTTATCCTATTATTTATATTATTTTACTGGCCCGGCCCACTTTAGATCATATTAGGCTGTACGTGGCCCCTGAACTAAAATGAGTTTAACACCCCTAATTTAGAGGATGCAAGTCATAAGTAAAGCATATTGCCTGTGAATTTCTGATCAATGAGCATTTTACATGAGTATTAACCTTTTTCTGCTTTTTTTCCACAATGTGTTTAATGTCCATTAAGTAAGAATTCCCCCTTTCCTCTGCATGAGTTCCTGTGTGTACGGGTTGAGTTTGTCAGTGACAGCAGAACATTCCCCCAGGAACACATTTCATTAACTGTTTATGTAAATACATTTTTTTCTCTTGTTGGAGAAATACAGGTCCCATTGCACTCGTTGCTAATTAATTACAAAAGGTGCCTCAAAAGCAAGGTCAAAGATTTGTGCTGTTGCCACACGTTTCTAATGAAAGCTTAGCTGAATCCCACAGAGGCTGTCACAGCAGGAGCTGAACAAAACACATCAGTAAACATCTGCATTTCACTCTGACTCACTGAGTAATTAAGACAGTCTCGCTGTCAGACAGAAATGAGCCCCTCATGTTTACTACTTTTCTGGATTAAATATGATTTGACGCTATCCAATTACTTCTACTAGACGAGTGATGGGTTCATCCTAAGATGTGCTCTGTGTGTGTGTGTGTGTATGTATACACAGGCTGCTGTATCTTGTTCCCCGGTGCCACAGATGCCATTGTTGTCCAAAAACTGCTGAAACACACCAGTGAGTCACCCTGTTACACTGGGTGACATGTTCCTTCATTACCAAGAACACACACATGGTAGTTTATTTGGAGTCAATCCTACATGTACTGTCCTGCTGCCAGAGTCACTCACAGAAGCATCGAATGTGGATTAATCCACTGCTGAAAATAAGCCCAAACAAATGCACAATTTCCTTGTGTTTACAGACAGCGTCTTCTTTAAAAGAACATAAAATGATACGTAACATAACATTACATAGCAAAGCATAACATACCATAAAATAACCTAACCTAACATAGCATAACGTAACTTTACATAACATAGTATAGTATAGTATAGCATAACATCACATAGCATAGCATACCAGAGCAAAGCATAACATAACCTAACATAATATAGCATAGCATAGCAAAACATAACATAACCAAACCTAACATAGCATAACATAACATAGCATAGCATACCATACCCCAAAATAACCTAACATAGCATAGCATACCAGAGCAAAGCATAACATAACATAACCTAACATAATATAATAGCATAGCATAGCATAGCAAAACATAACTTTACATAGCATAACATAGCATAGTATACGATAGCAAAGCATTACATAGCATAAAATAACTTAGCATAGCATAACATAGCATAACATAGCATAGCACAGTATAACATTGCATAACATAGCATAGCATACCATAGCAAAGCATAAAATAACATAGCATAACACAGCATAACATAACATAACATAGCATAGCATAACATAACATAACATAACATAACAAAGCATAACATAACATAAAATAACTTATCATAGCATAGCACAGCATAACGTAGCATAGCATACCATAGCATAACATAACATAACATAACATAACATAACATAACATAACATAGCATAGCATAGCATAGCATAGCATAGCATAGCATAGCATAACATAACATAACATAACTTTACATAGCATAGCATAACATAACAGTATAGCATAGTGTGATGTAACTTAACATAGTACAACATAAAACATAACATAACACAATAACAGCATTTTCACATCCATGAAACAATGAGTTACCATGATAAACTATTACAGATGTAACCTGCTGAGTACATCTACATAGACAGAACAACAAAAAACAATAACCCAAATTCACTGAAATGCATTCTCTCCAGTTGCATGTAGTTTCTTTCCACCTGACAGATCTTGTAATAAGTGATGCCCGATCAGCAGAAAGTGCAGAATTTGTTCCTGCAATGTCTTCATAAAGCAAGAATTTGCTCCTGTGTGACAAAATAATCCTGCACAGAAAAACAATAAAAATGTTAAGAAGCAAAAAAGAATAAAACAAGAAACACTGTCAGCACTCACTGACTGTTTTTACACAGGACTGTAGTGTTGAATAATGGAGAGAAATTGGGCTTTCACGGAGCATTATGGCACCACAATGAAACAGATCTCTGAGTGTCTTATATGACATCACTTCATCATTTTATCCTGTTACCAAAGAACTTATATTGACAAGAACTAAAAGCTAATAAAAGCACTATAATAGTCTCTTTCCTCCATTATAGACTGAAAGCTTGTCTCTTTGTCTATACACTTTAATACGTCCAAGAGTTTAGACAAAGATGAACTAAAAGCTAGTGGTTGTGTGTGTAACAACAGTGTGTAACAGCTCCATCTTTGCCATTTTGGATGGACATCTGTTGTCAGAAAAGCACCAGAAGCACCTGTGTTTTAACTTTTTGCTTCTATACTTTTTAATATTAGAAATGTGTGAGAAATTTCTTCACACTTTATAGCCAAAGAGTTCTTTGTTGTTGCTATAATCAAGTGGATGGAGGATCCATGGTGGCATTCATTGGTTTGTGATTTGTCTGTTTCTATGTTGCCTGCCCCCCCCCCCCCCCCCCCCCCCCCCCCCCCGCTTTATTGTCTCCATTGGGAAATTTGGTCTCTGTGTTTTACCCTTTCTAATACATACACAGTGCCTAGCATTAGCATTAGCACATGACCCACAGTACTAGGGTTGATTCCAATCAAACTTAGGACCTTCATGTTCTCTCCATGTCTGTGTGAGTTGTTTTTCACACCTACAATGGCCAACTGTAAAATACTACCACATTAGCTTCAGTTTGGAGCAGAGGTCCTTGCCTGTGGCACAGCGGCCATAAACATGGTTTGTGAAGCCAAAACAACTTTTTGGTCACAAAAATCTAATCAGTCCGTACAAGAATTAAAATTAATTAATGGCTGAAGACATGAATCTGTTGCTCCAATCTAACTGATAGACAGATGGGTGTGGGTGGCTGTGGCTCACTTGGTAGAGCAGGTCATCCAATGACTGAAGGGCCGGTGGTTTGAATCCTTGCTCCGGCTGTCCACATGTCTAAGTGTCTTTGGTCAAGACACTGGTCAAGGAATTTTTGGGTGTTGTAACTATGAGAAACATGGCCATCATTGCATAACTTTGATTTGATTGAAGGTTTCTAAAATTTTGGATATAACCCTTTCATGCACAGTGGTCACTACAGTGGACAGCTGTTCAAAGGTGTTCTCTTGTATATTCATGGATTTTGTTGTTTTAGTTCCATATCAGCCAACACAGTAGACTCTTATGCATCATCCCATGAACTGCAATTCATATCATTACTGTAACTTTGCTGTTCTAGATAAACCTGATGTGCAATAACATGTCTGAGTGTAAAAAAATGTGAATTGTTAGACAAAAAGTTTTTTTTTTTTTTTTTTTTTTTGCATATTATATCCATGCTGGTATGTTAAAATGTGAGAAAACATCAGATTAACAGCATTTATTTTAGAGTTTTCTCACAGTATATCAATAAATACATGTTTCTTTGCTTCTAACATTAAACACATGGTGTCCAGTTGAGTGGACATTTTGGTAACTCCATGAAAAATAGGGTCATAAAAAATCAATCGCATAGGTTTTTTTTTGTTTGTTTTTTTGTTTTTTTTCATGCCTAAATGTCTAGAATAAAATCTTGATTAAGTTTCTCATAATTCATGCATGAAAGGGTTAATCCTTTTAATTTTATGTCTTGGCTTCAGTGTCCTACACATAAAACATCACTATAAACAATCAAAAATGCATTAACCTACTGCCTCTGAGTCATTCTCCCTGCATTCCTATTCATGTTCTATCTCCTCCTCTCTGAAAAGAATTGCTCTTCAATTAAAGCCAACTGTCCGCCCGTGATATATGGCTGTTGAAGCCAATCTAGCACCGGGAAGTTCCTCACCACTTCAAGTCATTTGTTACAGAGTGGAAGCCCATGCGTTTGTGTCTGCCCTCCATTACTTTTAACACTCATAAGGGCACTGATTCAAATTTCAGATTAAAACAAATCTAGTGAAGGAGGCAAACTGTTGAGAAGTGGTAATATCTGTGAGTAATGGCTGACCTTGAGGTCTGAAAGACAGAAAAGAGGAGGGTGAGATGCCGTAGGTTACGTTAGGAGGGGGGAGAAATGGAACTAATTTGGATTCGAAGTGGTAAAACGGGTCATTTTTGCTGTTGGGTTTTCATCACTAACCTATGCAAACCTCATAACTATTTGAAAGATGCATAGCAAACTCAGGTGGTCATCCTCATTTTGGAAGAATTGCTGCTTTCCTTGTAAAACAACTCATATTTCTGAGATGTTCCTACCTGTCAGCCGTGGAATGTGACTGTGAGCTAAAAACAGAATGGAGGGGAAGAATTAAGAGGAGGCATGAGGGAGTAAGCAAGGCAGAGGGTGTACTACTAATGGGAAACAAACTGTGCTGAAGCAAGAAATATTTTGCAGGAACAAGCGTCCTTGAAGTGTGAAACAACAAATTCGACTTTGGGGAAGGAAGAAGACTGAGCAAGAGACTTTTTTTGAATGTGTGCGAGACCGAGGGAGGAGGGAGATGAGGGAGGAAAAAAAAGATGTGATGGAGAGGAGAGAGAAGGACAAGAGTGAAAAAGCTCCGTGGAGAATTCAGTGAGAGGTTCCCTTTTCACTCATGTACTTTAGCGGTACAGACAAACCTGTTAGCCCCGAGTGTCAAGAGGCAGAGCGGAGAGAGGAGAAGAGGGAAATAGGAAAGTTTGAGGAAGAAGGAAAGGACAAAAGCAGGTGATAAAGTTGAGAAATAGTCAGAGAGAAGGATGGAAGCGTCGCTGCTTTAACCCTTTACAGGGCACTTACTTTCAACCATAGTGTTATTGGAGGACGAAACAAGACTTTATCGCTTTTGTGAAATTTCTCAATTCTTATTTTGTTCCTTGCCCATATGTAGCAAATAAATAAATACAAGAAAAACACTTGTAATGTGAAAGGAACGTGTATGTTAACATCACGTTTAGAACATTATAACAACATACATCAGTGTTTATCAACCTTGGGGTCGGGATTCTAGTGGGGTCGCCTGAAATTTCTAGTAATTCATAAAAAAAAAATAAAAATGCACTAATAAAAAAATGAGTTGACAGAGACAATCACAATCCGTAAAATACATGACAAACTGTGAAGCTGAAACTGAAGCACTGTGGTTCTGTTTATCTGTCAAATGTTCACTGTGGTCGGTTTCAGATGCTGCAGCTCTTTCATAATTCATAGTTTGAGTTATTGTTTGTTCAGTATTAATTGACAGCCTTGGAAATCCAAGCTGGACTGACTGTACATATCCTGACCAAGAAAAATAAAATTCTCACTTTGTGCAGTAATCTACACCTGGCTTTTCTGCCTCCATCCATAATAATATACATTATAGACAAAGGTCCATCCAGGCCCGCACCTCCAGATTTAGCAGCACGTTTTATCCAAGTGCAATACGGGTTCTGAACACATTGCAATGACAATACCTCAAAATAAACATATATATTTAACATATATCCTTAGTGTCCAGCCAGGGTCAAAGTGCAATATATATTTATCTCTACTGTTTCTTGGTCGGTTGACATGCATGTTTTTGTTCTGTATATATATTTATACTTTTCTTTAAAACTGTTTTGCACTACGCACCACTAGAGAGTTGTCTCTTTTAATTTCGTTGTATATACACTATATTGCCAAAAGTATTTGCTCACCTGCCTTGACTCGCATATGAATTTAAGTGCCATCCCATTCCTAGTCTATGGGGTTCAATATGACGTGGGTCCGCCCTTTGCAGCTATAACAGCTTCAACTCTTCTGGGAAGGCTGTCCACAAGGTTTAGGAGTGTGTTCATGGGAATTTTGGACCATTCTTCCAGAAGAGCATTTGTGAGGTCACACACTGATGTTGGACAGAAGGCCTGGCTCTCAGTCTCCGCTCTAATTCATCCCAAAGGTGTTCTATGGGGTTGAGGTCAGGACTCTGTGCAGGCCAGTCCAGTTCATCCACACCAGACTCTGTCATCCATGTCTTTATGGACCTTGCTTTGTGCACTGGTGCACAGTCATGTTGGAAGAGGAAGGGGAGCATGGAATTGTCCAAAATGTCTTGTTCTGCTGAAGCATTCCCAGTTCCTTTCACTGGAACTAAGGGGCCAAGCCCAGCTCCTGAAAAACAACCCCACACCATAATCCCCCCTCCATCAAACTTTACATTTGGCACAATGCAGTCCGACAAGTATCGTTCTCCTGGCGACCACCAAACCCAGACCCGTCCATCAGATTGCCAGATGGAGAAGCATGATTGGTCACTCCAGAGAAGGCGCCTCCACTGCTCTAGAGTCCAGTGGCGGCGTGCTTTACACCACTGCATCCGGTGCTTTGCATTGCACTTGGTGATGTATGGCTTGGATGCAGCTGCTCGGCCATGGAAACCTATTCCATGAAGCTCTCTGCGCACTGTTCTGGAGCTAATCTGAAGGCTACATGAAGTTTGGAGGTCTGTAGCGATCGACTCTGCAGAAAGTTGGCGACCTCTTCGCACTATGCGCCTCAGCATCCGCTGACCCCGCTCCATCAGTTTATGTGGCCTACCACTCCATGGCTGAGTTGCTGTCGTTCCCAAACACTTCCACTTTCTTATAATACAGCTGACAGTTGACAGTTGACTGTGGAATATTTAGGAGTGAGGAAATTTCACGACTGGATTTGTTGCACAGGTGGCATCCTATCACAGTTCCACGCTGGAATTCACTGAGTTCCTGAGAGCGACCCATTCTGTCACAAATGTTTGTAAAAACAGTCTGCATGCCTAGGTGCTTGATTTTATACACCTGTGGCCATAGAAGTGATTGGGACATCTGATTCTGATTATTTGGATGGGTGAGCCAATACTTTTGGCAATATAGTGTATGTATAATGACAATAAAGGCATTCTATTCTATTCTATTCTATTCTATTCTATTCTATTCTATTCTATTCTATTCTATTCTATTCTAATCTAAATGTTGTCTAAAATTAATGTTTATTTGCAACATAGTATAGCAAACTATTACATGATCAAAAATAAATTTAAGTCTCCGTTTTGAATGTCTGGGGTCACATGAAATTTGTGATGTTAAAATGGGGTCACAAGCTAAAAAAGGCTGGGAACCACTGACATAAGTGCTGATCCAGACCCCTGTCCACATCCACAGTATCCCTTTGAACATCATTCCTTACATTAGTACCATTACTTCATGGTACCTAACAAAGCAGGTACACTCACTGTTCATGCAGAGGTGGACCTTGCAGAACCTGTAGACCAGTGGTCCCCAACCCCCGGTCTGTGGATCATTTGGTACCGAGCTGCAAAGAGAAAAAAATTGTGGTTAATATTTAAGCAATTTTTTCCATTAGTCTTGCGGAGATTTTATTTTGAAAAGCGACCATTTCCGCCCTCGCCTTACAACCGCTCATGAATCAGTAGTAACACTAGCTGAATTTTCATGCATGAAACCGGTCTGTAGTACAAAAAAGGTTGAGGACCACTGCTGTAGACCACATTGGACCTGAGATTGTTGACTCACTGTCCTCACTGTAACTGTTGCTGTCAGTCTTGTAATGTGTTTGGAAATGACCAAAAATAGTCACTTGCCCAGTAAAGGGTTAATACCAATATGTTCTCGGATTTGAAAAGAAAAAGTAAAACATTTGTGAAGGTAACATTATGTGCATGAATGTGTAGACGTTCAACTTTAGTTACCGTGGCAACAGTCCATTTGTCCTGTCTGACTGAGCATCCCTTCTGAAAGAGAAGAAAAAAAAACCCTGAACTTTGAAAGGACAAACAAAAGGGAAACTGTTATGACTGAACCTAATGAAGACAATGTCTTGGCCCTAATTCAACATGCATGTGGTGTTTCATGAATGACTTGACATCAAACTTCGCTGTCATGTAAGCACAAGGATGCATTGATTAATTAGAAAAGCACTTGGAGAGCGCAGACCTCCACCAAGTCAGATCAGTGCCCCCTCCCCCGATCACCACCAACATTTAATCATTTGTTCCTTGTGCCAGTATCAACATTTCCTGAAATTTTCATCCAAATCCGTCCATAACTTCTTGAGTTATCTTGCACACGGACAGACGGACAAACTAATGCCGACAAAAACATAATCTCCTTGGCGACGGTATAAATTACGATGACACGTAGGTGAGAATGACTTCTCCACATCACCCACAACTTGTATATAGGCTTCGCATTCTCACTCCTAACTTGTCACAATGTTGGCCACAGTGTCATATGCTGTGAATAGACATAAGCAAAAAAGCAATTCAGTTCGGGTTAACGGAAGGAGGTCAGGGTTTAAAGAGCTAAAATTACAAGGAAAAAAGAAAGAACACTCAGATAAATATATGTGTGGTTGCCATAACAACCACTTAAGCAAGAAACAGTCACCATAACTACCCTTATTATCTTCACCGAAGGTTTTTGCCACTTAATAACATCACTTAACCAATGCCATCAATTTCTGACATCTGAAGACTTAAATAGACTTCAATCTCATATCCTGTGCGTCAAAAAATGACACTGTTAAAAGGTCATCAGACTTAATTATCCCTGTTAGACATGCCAACATAAATTGTGATTTTATCCATCTTACAGTTCTGAGGTCAAGTTGCAAGTTATTGTGTACTTCTGCTTTACACTCTGGCCTCCATTTCCAGTCAAGATGTCTCCAGTCCCAGATTCACAGATATATTTTCCTTGAACTGTCTGCCTCTGCCCCTCTTAGGCAGGTGAATACCTCCATCAGTTGCTATGTTGTCCATAGGGTTTGGCACACAATTATATTACGGGTGTATTTACACTTTACAACCAAATATGTGAGACTCATCTGTATCTGATATTTATACCATGTACGCTACAAAAAAAGAGGTTTCTAAAAACAAGGTAAAAACACTAAATCTAAGGAAAAAGTTACTCAAAACAAGTGAAATGATCTGTCCATGCAGCAAAATAATTTCACTGGACAAGATTCTTGAATTAAGATTGTTAAATCTAGAAATAAGTATGTCTACAGATATGTGAACACTTAAAATATGAAATGAACTCTTAAAACAAGATAAATGATCTAACGCTGCTAAATCTACATTTTAAAAAAAATCTTGGTAAGAACCAAATAATTTGCAGTGTAACTTTGTACATCGGGAAGTACATTCAGAACTAGATTCAGTCTACTGTACTGAGTTATCTGTTCCAATGGAATTACAGGCTCATTCCATTTGATCGTCTTAAGTCTAATGCTGCCTTTCCACTTCGTGGAACCGGTTCAACTCGACTCAGCTCAACTCGACTCGGGTACCAGGTACTATTCCTGGAGACCGTTTGGATGTCATAGCGATGTGGGCAATTACTTCTGTGTCATCTGCTCAGAGAGTTGCCGATAAACTACACTCAACAAAAATATAAACGCACCACTTTTGTTTTTGCTCCCATTTTTCATGAGCTGAACTCAAAGATCTAAAACTTTTTCAATGTACACAAAAGGCCTATTTCTCTCAAATATTGTTCATAAATTTGTCTAAATCTGTGTTAGTGAGCACTTCTCCTTTGTCCTTTGCTGAGATAATCCATCCACCTCACAGCTGTGGCATATCAAAATGCTGATTAGACAGCAGTATTATTGCACAGGTGTGACTTAGGCTGGCCACAATAAAAGGCCACTCTAAAATGTGCAGTTTTACTGTATTGGGTGGTCCAGGGGGGTCAGAAAACCAGTCAGTATTTGGTGTGACCACCATTTTCCTCGCACAGTCTTCTTCATGAATTCTCTGAAACAGCTTTGGAGATGGCTTATGGTAGAGAAATGAACATTCAATTCACAGGCAAAAGCTCTGGTGGAGATTCCTGAAGTCAGCATGACCATTGCATATTCCCTCAAAACTTGTGACATCTGTGGTATTGTGCTGTGTGATAAAACTGCACATTTTGGAGTGGCCTTTTATTGTGGCCAGCCTAAGGCACACCTGTGCAAAAATCATGCTGTCTAATCAGCATCTTGATATGCCACACCTGTGAGGTGGATGGAATATCTCAGCAAAGAAGAAGTGTTCACTAACACAAATTTAGACAGATTTATGAACAATATTTGAGAGAAATAAACCTTGTGTGTACACAGAAAAAGTTTTAGATCTTTGAGTTCAGCTCATGACAAATGGGAGCAAAAACAAAAGTGGTGCGTTTATATTTTTGTTGAGTATAGCTCGTTGCATGTTGTCTCGTCAAACTCATGCTGAATTTTTATGTCAGCCACCAAAGACTGAATCTCCTCGACCGACCATGGTGTAGTTTTACAAGCTGTCATCATGTGGATTAACCTACTGGTATATTTACTGTCAACTTCCACATCTGTTTGTTGTAAAACGGCGGGTCACAGAGACAACTCTCTGACCAGTCAGTGGTCTGCAGTGTTTTAGAATCTGTTCCCCAGTTTTGGAGCCTTGGTGGAGGTGATACCAAAAAACTAGTACCGGGTACCAGGTTCCAGGACCTTTTTCATAGTGGAAACACAAAAAGGCCGAGTTGAGTCGAGCCAGTACCACGTAGTGGAAATGCGGCCTAAATCTTCCATGTCTTTCTACAACTACTCATAGAAAAGTTCCCTTTCAATCCTCATACAGTCTCTGCATTTTTCCCATCCTAATACATAAAGTAACTAGCATTAACATTAGCCCTTAGCTGCCACTGAAGGTGGTTGGTGACCAACTCCAAGCATGAGAATTAACCTACACAGAGCTGTTTTTGATGGAAACCACATAATCTGGAGGAAATCCACATGGCAAACCGGGACTCTCAACACAGAAAGCATTCTATCTTTGAGGCAGATATGCTAACTACTACACCACCGCACCGCCCACGTGGGTGTCCAGGTCTGGGGGTTCATAGAAACAGACGTACCCTGGGTATCGAAAAAGAACGCCGGTGGGTCATAGCAAATACAGCAGTGTGTGACGACTTGGGAGTGATAATAGGTACACTACAGACATAATCCCTCTGCTCACAATGTCATCGCGGGAGGTGAAATAAAGTCACTGACTCAATAAATGAGGCTGATTTTCTCAGTGGACCTAACAACAGAACTAGTTTTGTCTTTGTGTGACTTTGTGCTGTCAGTCAGAACCTTATTCCCTGAGCTCCTCTGTTCTGCAGCCGATTGTGGAAACGCACAATGACTCAAAGAGCGTTCAGACGCCTCATGGGGTTAACGGTACTTTTGTCCACGACTGCTGCTGTATGACAAGTTGAGAGAGTTTTTGTAAGACTATATCAGTGAATATTACCAAATATTACAGATGGCAATATGCAGTAGGAACATAGTTCTAAGGAGCTTGTTTGTTTGATATTGTAATATTGCCTCATTGTTTCCTGGCAGGCATGTAGGTGTGTAATGGTAATTAGTTGGCAGGGTTGATAATGCTTTTTGTTGCTAGAGCTGTAAATCAAAAAAATCTGCTTCAGGGGATGGCCGCAACTGGCAGGTCATTAGGGTTGTGTTTACCTCAGAAGAGTGTCCATGTGCAGGTATTTCTGTATTTCTTTATTATACAAAATGAGAGCAATTAGCATGTCTCTGAAACATGATTATAGATGTCCTGTTCACCAGCACAGGACTGAAACAAAATGTACAATTCACACCTGGAGTGCAAGAAACATAATGTTGAGAGCTAGTAACGCTTAATATTGTAACTAATCATCTTTATTCAACATGATTAACACATGAAAACAATGCTGTTACTTTTGGAACTGTAATATTCAGTATAAATTTGACAATTAACTATTAGTTGATCTGTGACAATGGAAACTAAAAACCTTTACATATACAGTGCCCAGCCCAAACAAAAAATCACACACAGTAGGTTGTTGCTGTTTTTCACTTTTTATGCTTTCAACGTGATCGCTTATGCAGTGTCACAATTAATATTACTACATTTATTTCCATTAGAGTTTATTCATTTTTGGCCAAGATCTTTTTAGTTCAGTTCAGTTCAGTTTTTAAAAATAATGAAATGAAATCATGTACGGAGTGTCAATTTTATTATATTATTATATATATATTATATTGTATTTTATATTTCAGCATTAATTCTCATTATTTATTTTGTATCCAGTACATGATGACCTAGTTAATGTATTTTTCCCCCAAAAAAATACCCCAAAAAGTACCCCCTGGGCTTATTCCAAGTGCCCCTGAGGGTACATGTACCCCCATTTTAAAAAGACGGGTTTAAGGAATGAGAATCTACTCACTGCATCAGTTAAAGGGTTAAAGAACTTGTAGCAGCTCAAGCATATTAATCACTACAGTTTTTATCTAATGAAAGAATCTGAACCATTGGTTTAGTTCAGGGGTTCCCAAAGTGGGGTACGTGTACCCCCATAAGTCATCATGTACTGAATACAAAATAAATAATGAGAATTAATGCTGAAATATAAAGCACAATAAATACATTCATATAATATTTTTTATTATCAGTCATCTTGTTAAAGCTTTGGTAACATTTTAATAACAGTTACATCTTATATTGTTCAAAATGAGTTTGAGTAGCTAAATAATTATTTTTTGTTGAGGAAAGGTTCATTTATACCAATTTATTTTTTTTTATTTTTTTTTATCAGTGAAAGACTGCACTTTTCAGTTTATATTTTGCACACAAAATTTACTTTAAAAAATGTGTTGTATTTTATATACTACAGTTAAATATATATTGCTTGTTTAGAAAGTTTTGGAAATATAAACAAACACGTTTGGCTAGGCCTGTAACGGTACACAAAATTTTCGGTTCAGTACGTTTTCGGTTATGAAAGCCACGGTTCGTTTTTTTTTTTTTCGGTTCGGTACGGGAAGAAAGAAAACCCCTCAAAATGTCTTTAATGCATTTATGAATTTTTGAACATTTTTCCCAAAATTTTTGGAGACAATAGAATATAAAAAACAGGAATAATATAATTCTGCTGCTATAAATCAAATAGAAAATGAAATAAATATTACTAAATATATTTTAAACATTAGTATTGCACTTTTCCCTGAAAGGTAGTTTTGAACAAATGACAAAAATCTAATCACAGTTCTGTCAGTTCGCATTCTGCATAAAAATAAAAAAATTCCACATGAAGTGCAACATTAACAAGAGGACAAACTCATATTGTCTTTTAACAAACTTAAGAGCTACATTGACAACAAAATTAACCAAATTATTTATTTTAGGATAGTGAACAAACTGTTTAGGCCACTTTGTGTATTTGTGTCTGTGTGTGCAGGGTGGGATTCGTCAGAAACATGGGGGGGGGGGTATCAGAGCCGAGGGGGGATCCGGTCCATAACTAACGTAACCAATGCTGGCGTGAAACAAAAGTGAAACTTTACACACTACATGTTATACAGCGTGTGTGTGTGTGTGTAAGAGAGAGAGAGACCGACAGACAGAGCTAGTGTGTTTTAGAACTCCCGTAGTTCCTGGGGGCCAAACAGCGTTCATCTTATCTTCTCTTTCCTCGTTGTTGTCTTTCACCAGGACTTGAACTGATCCAAACTGGACTGAAATGATGGTGGAGGGTCTTCAGTCTCTTCCTTCCAGGTTCACATCATATTTTTGTTGTTTTATTTAACCTTATATCAGCTGCTATTTCATGTTTTGGGTTGTTGTGCGCTAGTTCCATATGTATGTGTGAAACTTGCACGGATTTAAAGTTCCACATCGAACGTCTTTCATTCCTTTTTCTTTTTCTCAACATACTGTGCGGTTTTGGTACAGCTGTGTACCGAACCGAACAGGTGCGTACCGAAACGGTTCGGTACGTGTACCGTTACAGGCCTACCTTTGGCTTAGAAACATATTTTGCCAATTTTTTTTCAATCCAAAATGCTGAATCAAGAGTTGGGGGTACTTGGCTAAAAAAGTATATTTCAGGGGGTTCTCCACTGTAAAAAGTTTGAGAACCACTGGTTTAGTTAAATCCAGGTCAAAATTTGAAGATTCCTGTTATAAAACTATCCATTATAATAAACTCATAAATCAAAAAGGTTTGATCAGAAAAAGCTTGACAAGGAGTTTTATTTGTCTTTCAGTCATCACTTAGGACATGAAGTTCCCAGAAAAAAAAAAAAAGCTGGAGAGAAACAAATAAATAAATAACAGGTCTGACGTGATGGTTCGCTGGGAGGTGAGTGAGCTCGAAGGCGATTTGATTAAAGTTCTCTGCATTATTCATCAACAGGCCCTGAAAATGCATGGCATGTCATGATCACTTTCATTAAGATAGTAAACTGCATCAGTCAATCAGAGACGCCTCTGCAAGTTCCTCTCAGACCTGGGAGCGGAAAATGCAGATGTCTTTTATCACAATTGTGCCTTTTGGCTGCAACAGGACTAGTTTCTCTCTCTCGAAGGATATTTCTGCCTGACTGAGAACAGAGATAGAGTAATTGTTGTCACTGAAGGGACAGCTACAGGGAAAACTGCCCGACCCTTCCTGGCAGCTGTTTTTTTTTTTTTTTTTTTTTTCCTTAAATTGCTGTGTACTTAAATGTAGTGAACACATGCCTACGAGGGGAGAATAATAACATGTCACAGGCTTGCTTTTTCTACCGAACTGAGCAACAAGCACCTGACAGAAACATGGGTGGATCCAGTCTACTTATGCAAGAGACAGTGATAGAGATTCATCACTGAAAAAAAGAAGAAACAGACCTAGTTTTTATTTTACAGTTCTGTGAAGATGGTGAGTTGCACTTCAGAGGATGTTTTTTCTGGACTCTTGAACACCGTAGTTCAGCCTGATGACACACCTATGCACTGCAAAAATCTAATCTTACCAAGTGTATTTTTCTCATTTCTAGTCAAAATATCTCATCACACTTAAAATTAGACATAATCACCTAAAGAGTAACTTGTAAGTGAGATATCAGAACTTATTTTTAAACTAAAGATCTTGAAAATCTTATTTTAAGAAGTCTTACCAAGATAATTTTCACTTGTTCCATTGGCACATTTTTTATTTTTTTTGCTTGAATTAAGCATTATCGATTAGATTATAATCTATTTACCTTTTAAGAAAGATGACCCGCAAGCTATAAAACCCCTCCTGGACTGTATTGATGACATTAAATCTTGGATGTCATTGAATTTTCTGAATCTAAACCAGGACAAATCAGAAGTGATGGTTTTTGGCCCCAGTGTTTCAAATCACAGTAGATGGGAGGGATGTGGCTCAAAGGCACAAGAGAGATTAAATGGAATTGACAATTTTCCTATTTTAAAAATCGTCCTAATTAAAACACCCGATTTCAATTTAAAATTAATTAATTGCACAGCCCTAGACCCCACCCACCCTCCCTGCACACAGCCTGTTCATCCTCCTCCCATCAGGCAGGAGACTCCGCAGCATCAGAGCCAGAACCACCAGGCTCAGAAACAGCTGCTACCCAGACACCGTAAGACTGTTCAACTCATACCATAAATGAACTGACTCACTGAAAATAAGGTTGGCCTTTAAAACATTCTTAAGACAACCCTGATCTATGGAGGACAGCGTTACGAGGACAGTGTTGTGTCATTTGTTTCGATACTGTTCTTTGTGTTGAATTAATTTTCGATCACTGTTAAAGACATTGCAACACAGTATGCATATTATTCAATGTAATGTTCAAAGACTTTTTTCTTGTATCTGTCTTTTATCCTGTGAACGGTGTGTGACATGTCGTATCACATACACCACAGTTTTAACACAACCAGCTGCTCCGTTCTCATTTGCTTTTTTTTTTCCACAAGCAAAGAATGTATTTTTATATGAGGAAAAAGAATTAATTGTATTTAGTGTATTTTATTGTTGTGTGCATGTTCTCACATCCACTCTTTGTGTGTACAGTGTGTAAGAGTATCTTTAATGCTTGTGCGTGCCAGTTTATGTGTTCCACCTCCTTTGTCAGCTAAAAAGCAAATCCATTAGTTTGCGTTGATTCTGGCTGCCATGGCTTTTTGAAGCCTTTGTGTCCGAGCGTACGCGCAGGAATGTAATTCCTTTGAGCTCTGAGCACCGTCTATTTCTGTCCACGTATGTCTAATTGAAATGTTGCTCCAAAAACAATAAAGTGAGGCAGAGGGGAAAATCCAATTTAAAAGTTGATGAGGATGGGATTTTCTGGCTGGAATCATTCCAGTACTTCAGGGTTCAGGTTAAATTTCAGATGCATTTTGCAGACTTTGTTGTGTGTATGTGTGTGTGTGTGTATGTGTGCGTGCGTGCGTGTGTGTGTGTATGAAGCTTGTTGTATGCACACTCAAGCATTTAAACAAATGCACGACAATACATGCATGTGTCTTGTCATACCCTTAAGAAAATATTATTTCATGAACATTCTGAGATTAAAGTGCGTCCCACTTGTTCATCTAAAATAAAAGGAAACTGAGCCATTATCTCACTTGCAAACCTGCTGAAATTGTTTTCCATCGGGGATATTTGAAAAGCAGGAATGTAATCTTAGTCTTATTTTACCTTTTTTGTCTAAGTTCCACACACAAGCCTCAAAAGTACATAAATCATTAGAACAACACCTTTAAAACAGTAACAACACAATAAAGTTTTGTCAAATACAAATGTTTTTCTATACTTTGTCTTTGTCTGTTTTACTCTTTTCAGAGATTGAACGATTTTTCTCATACAGTACTTCTGCACAGATTTCAATGAACAGAAAATAGAGGAGCTTCAAAAAAATACAAAGTTTTAGATTAAATAGAAGCCAAACTACATCAGGTACTATAGTAGATGAAGTATTGACTGGAAACTCATGGGAAAAACACAATTGGATTGAAACTGCAAACAAAATATATAACTTTAAGGGATTGTAAAGGATGGATTTTGTTTTTGTTCAGGTCCAAATGCATGACAGGCCCTGTCATCCTTGTATAGAAAATGGAGAAAATATCATCCTGATCCTGTCTCTGTGTTTCCCAGCTCTTGTCTTTGTTCTTGTCCTTTGTCTTCCTTCTTGGCCTCATTTCATCCATGTCTCTAAAGTTCTCTCATAAAACAGTGAACTTTAGTAGTTCTGAAGCTCAGACCGACTGGTTAAACTGGAGTCCAAGGGCCGGATCTACTAAAGGTTTGTGTGTATAAAACATGCAAATTCATTGTACATGCAAAAAAATGTACAAACTGGACTCTGCCTGTACATTTGAGTTAACTGACATTTTATTACTTTGTTCATTTGTAGTTGTTTGATGCCCTCTTGTGGTAAAATATAAATAGTGTTTTGACTTTTTGCAGTAATACAGCGCATGTGCGGGGAATACTGGGAGACGGGAATGTGATGAAGAGGCGGGTTTGTGCAGAACTGACTACTTTTGTCGCAGCATTTGTCACCTTGGACATCATTTGCCTTTTTATGTGTTTGAAACGTCATGCCGGAATTCAATGAACAAGATAAAGGACCATCTTATCATCATTGGAGCCTACATCACACGTGTTAGCTAGCTGTCTAGCATACGAAAAGAAGAAACTTTATGCGAGGGCAGTACAAACTGATTTACTAACAGTGTGCACTAAGGGTTTGGTCTTTCAAAGGTGCAAAATAGCACGTTTGCATCCAGTTAGTACGTTTATCACAATGAATCTGTAATATGGAGCGTTATAATTGCGTTGTAATTGTGCATGTGCTGGGAGGAGAAAATGTAAATATATTCATTTAGCACACGCAAAGTGATTTAGCAAACCGGAAAGCAATTTTGCTGATAGAAACTGCATCTATATTTAACACGTCTCAAAAGGAGGTGCAAACGGTTTGGATGTGGAATTGTGCACACATGGAAGTGGTTATTGTTGCAAGAAGGAGACACTGAAATGATGAAACAAGACACAGAGAACACGTTTTTCACCCTCGTGTGAACATTTTTGGAATGACGGAAGAAAAATTAATTGAGACATATGCCCCCCCACACACACACTGTACTGGACTCTTGTAAAGGCTACTTTTCCACTTGATGTGATGATTGTGATTAAAAATATGCACCGACATTAGGCAGCAGTGTGAAATTATGTGTGCCTGACAGTCATTCAATTCAATAACCCCCACAGCCCCCCCACCTCTAAAATGAATCCAGTGCTGCTGCCCGGCAATGCCATTTTAGAACTTCTAGATGAACTAGGGGATGATTTGGGGCCAGTCACAAGGAGGAGTCATGCAATACCTTCTATGACAAAACTCCTCCAACATTACATTTCCTTGCATTTGGATCAGTCAGTCACTGTTACCATTAGTGCTGGTGTATCCCAGAGCAGTTTTACCAGCGCATTGTCTCTATGACGACAACCAGTAGCACACACAAAACCCTCATTTAAATAAGGCGGTCTGCAAGACTTTGCACCTGTTGTCATTTACACAATCAATCTTAGTAAATCACCAGCAAATCACAGTTCAACCCCACACGCAAAATTCTAGATTGTGCACACAAATTAGTACACGCAAAATGGGATCTAAGTAGATCCGGCCCAAAGTGTTTCCATATGTTTTTTTCCAATTTGATGTTTTGTGTTTTAAAACGGAGGGCTGGATCTACTAAGATCCCAATTTGCGTGTAGTAATTTGCTTGCACAATCTAGAATTTTGCATGTGGGGTGTGACCACAGTTTGCGGGTGATTTACAAAGATTGCTTGCACAAATTACAACAGGTGCAATGTCTTGGAGACCGCCTTATTTAAATGAGGGTTTTGTGAGCACTACTGGAGACAGTACACTGTAAAAACTGCTCTGGGATCCACCAGCACTAATGGGAACAGTGACTGAATGATCCAGAGGCACGGAAACGTAACGTTGGAGGAGTTTAGTCATAGAAGGTATTGCATGACTCATTCATGCGTTCATTTATTTTCCATTTTAAAGATATGTGTGCACACACACAGGGGGGTAGTTGGATTGAATGACTGTCACGCGTACATAATTTTGTCACACTTGTAGCCAAATGTCGGTGTGTATTTTTAATCACAATCATCAAGAGTGGAGTCCCATGAGTTGTGTGTTTGTGTGTGTGTGTGTGTGAATATGTCTCAATAATTGGTTCTTCTGTCACTCCAATAATGTTCACACGAGGGTGAAAAATGCGTTCTCTGTATCTCGTTTCATCATTTCGATGTCTCCTAACCACTTCCATGTGTGTGCAATTGCACATCCAAACTGTTTGCACCTCCTTTTGAGACGTGTTAAATATAGACGCAGTTTCTATCAGCAAAATTGCTTTCGGGTTTGATACATCACTTTACGTGTGCTAAATTAATATATTTACATTTTCTCCTCCCAGCACATGCACTACTGCATATAAACACCCCAAATTGCATATTAATTGTGCCAAATGTACTAACTGGATGCAGACGCACTATTTTGCACTTTTGAAAGACGCAACCCTTATTGCCCACTGTTAGTAAATCAGTTTGTACATTTTTTTGCATGTGCAATGAGTTTGCATACGTTTTAATACGCACAAACCTTTGATAGATCTGGCCCAGAGTGTTTTCCCATTGGTTACAAGTGTCCAGTGCAAGAAACAGTTTTGTAAAAGGTGCAAACAGCAGAACCGCATACACAGTGCCGAACACAAAATGCTTTTGTACTTTCATTTAAAGCATAATTACAGTAATTACAGTTTTGATACTTTTGTCGAAGCATACTTTTGTGTCTGAGTAATCAGCAAAAAGCTGCAACTGGCCTTGTTACAAATGTCAGTACTTAACACATAAAATGGCTGAAATTGGATGATGATTCTAGGCTGTATTTAGCTGACACTGAAAACAGAGTAAACAAAGGAATTATGCAGGGAAAGGGTAAACAGTTTAATGTGGGACTTTAATGTGAAGTGAAAGTCATCTCAGTATGTGAGAAAGTGCAGTAAAAAGACCAAAATTACTTTCATCCTGAAACAAATTATCCATTTTGTATCATAAAGCAAATGGACACCAAGTAAGGCGAGGAAATAAAATTAAATTAATTAAATCGATTTGTACACTGATAAGATCATAGTGAGGTGTTTTGCATCACAGCAGTTCAATAATGGTTTTACAGTAAGCGCAGCAGTTCAATTAAACTGTAATGCGCACGCACACACACACACACACACACACACACAAAAGAAGATAAAAGTGTGGAAAAGAATGGCATAATCTGCTGAGTTTCTGTGTGTTTCCAACCAAGTGAGGATGCACTGAAGTTTCCATGCTGTTTTTTTTTTAAGGAAAATCCCCAAAAATAGCAGCACAACTTTAGTTTCTCCCCTTTGTTGTTTAACTCAATGTCTGGACATGAGTTAATCAATATTTCATATATAGGAAAAAGACGACCGAAACCAAAAAGAGTACACTCGATAAATGTTGAGATAATTGAGTTATTGTGTGGTTGTTTCACTGAGCAAAAAAAACATGAAGAGAAGAAAACAAAATGAAGAAATCACGAAGCGTACCCAAGCTTTTAATAAAGAAAGCAACAAGATGACTTCCAATAGCTCAGCTCTGCAGACACAAGCCTTTACCCCAGTCGACTGTGACTAAACTGGAACTGGAATAGACCATTAAAGGAGGGTGTACAGGATTATTAATTATTTTTTTCAATTAAATGTTATAGATATCTTATAGATGGTTCAGTAAAGTCTACACCAGGGGTTACAATACTCCAAAAACAGGGTAGAATTTACCCATGCACCTTTACTGGACTAAAAGTCATTCTGGTCACAAATTAATGTCTCAAGTCCTAACATGAGTTGGTTTAATCCTCACACCTGTACAATATTTTTAGCAGCTCCAATTGTTTTGCATGGGCATCAGTATAAATCACTCTAAAATGTCACTAATAATCAGAGGTGTCAAGTTACGAAGTACAAATACTTCATTACCTTATTTGGGTTATCTGTACTTTACTGGAGTAATTATTTTTCAGTCGAATTTTTACTTCTACTTACATTTTAAAAATAGTCTCATTACTCCTATTTCATTTTGGTTTGTTTTCATCCCTGCTTGTTATTGTTCAAATACAAAAAAAAAAAAAAATCCAGATAAATCATACCCTCCGGATAGATTGAATTTGATTGCGGTTGGATGACTCAGATTTCTTTATTGTCATTCAGACATTACATCAGAGATGCATTACAGAACAAAATTATGATGCATTTTGGCCACGATAAAAGCATAGATAGATAGACAGACAGACAGACAGACAGACAGATAGATAGATAGATGTGCAAAACAGTCGTAATAAATAGATGATGGATGAATGTGAATACTGTTGACATCTCATCGATAATAGGGTACAGAAATAAACATGTATAGGGTGGGGAAGCAAAATTTACAATGAACATTTAGTTGTTTTTTCTCAGCAGGCACTACATCAATTGTTTTGAAACCAAACATATATTGATATCATAATCATACCTAACACTATTATCCATACCTTTTCAGAAACTTTTGCCCATATGAGTAATCAGGAAAGCAAACGTCAAAGAGTGTGTGATTTGCTGAATGCACTCGTCACACCAAAGGAGATTTCAAAAATAGTTGGAGTGTCCATAAAGACTGTTTATAATGTAAAGAAGAGAATGACTATGAGCAAAACTATTACGAGAAAGTCTGGAAGTGGAGGAAGCAACAAAAAACGTACCAAAGCTTTTATTAAAGCTCTCAAATCCAGAATCCTAAAGGATCCAACCAAATCCATCCAGATACCAGGTATTGCCATGGCTTAAAGCAAACTGGTGCTCCAGCCCACACAGCAAGAAAAATACAAGATTTCTGCAAATCCAACTTCAGCAATTTTTGGGAATCATGTTAATGGCCGCCTTCTAGCCCAGATGTAAACCCTCTGGATTCTGCTATTTGGGGCGTTTTAGAACATGCTACCAATAGAACATCACACAGCAATGTCGACTTTCTTAAAGATACTATTAAAGAAGAATGGGAGAAGTTGTCACCCGAATATTTGAGGAACACTTGCGCAAGTTTCAGGAAGCGTGTGAAGGCAGTTATTGAGAAAAAAGGAGGACACATAGAATAAAAACATTTTCTATTATGTCAATTTTCTTGTGGCAAATAAATTCTCATGACTTTCAATAAACTAATTGGTCATACACTGTCTTTCAATCCCTGCCTCAAAATATTGTAAATTTTGCTTCCCCACCCTGTAGATATTTGGTGCTGTCATTAATCATCTGTTATTGACTGTAAACTACAATTAAAGTGACACATTTCAGATCATACACTGACAAATGCTTTTGCCTAAACTTGGTGTAAATAAATAATAAATACTTAATTAATGCCAGTATTGTGGATTTATCTTGACAATCTTTAACAATAGGGAGTGCAGTACTATACGATTTTAGGAAAAGTCAAAACCTTAGGGGCTTCAATATTCTGGTAAAATATGTAAAGTAAGTACATTTGTAAAGTAAATAACTAAATGTGATCCATTTCCAGTTCTAGTATGTTTTGTTCATTACCTCCGCCAAGGAGGTTATGTTTTTGCCAGGGTTTGTTTGTTTGTTTGTTTGTCTGTCCGTTAGTGTGCAACATAACTCAAAAAGTTATGGACAGATTTGGATGAAATTTTCAGGGTTTGTTGGAAATGGGATAAGGAAGAAATGATTAAATTTTGGTGGTGATCGGGGGTGGGGGGGCCCATGGGGGGGGGGGGGCACTGATCAGCCTTGGCGGAGTTCTGCGCTCTCCGAGTGCTTCTAGTTGGAAATGGGTTAAGGAAGAAATGATTAAATTTTGGTGGTGATCGGGGGCGGGGGGGCCCACAGGGGGGGCCACTGATCAGCCTTGGTGGAGGTCTGCGCTCTCCGAGTGCTTCTAGTGTTACTTATAGATTAATACTCTGTTAAAAGTCTACTTTCAGTTGTGCACTAGAAACTATTACTAAGTAGAAGCACTCGGAGAGCGCAGACCTCAGGCTGATCAGTGCCCCCCCCGTGGGCCCCCCCACCCCCGATCACCACCAAAATTTAATCATTTCTTCCTTATCCCATTTCCAACAAACCCTGAAAATTTCATCCAAATCTGTCCATAACTTTTTGAGTTATGTTGCACACTAACGATCAGTGCCCCCCCCCCCCCCCCCGATCACCACCAAAATTTAAGCCTTTCTTCCTTATCCCATTTCCAACAAACCCTGAAAATTTCATCCAAATCTGTCCATAACTTTTTGAGTTATGTTGCACACTAACGGACAGACAAACAAACAAACAAACAGACAAACAAACAAACAAACAAACAAACCCTGGCAAAAACATAACCTCCTTGGCGGAGGTAACCATATCCATCTTGATTTGCTTAAGGAAGTAGGTGGTGAAGATTAAAAAAAACAACAACAACAACTAATCAGTAAGACAAAAATAGAAATATTTAATTGCAAGTGTTCTGTTGGTTTGTAAAAAGTTGTCATCATAAATGTACACGCCTCAGCTAAATGCACCAAAACAACACTTTTCACAGGTCGTATAGAAAGTCACAGTGATAAATGGGAGTAAGGATAAGTTGTACTGCATACATGGATGCGGAGTGAAGGAACAAAAAAACAATTATGAGGATGATATTAGCGATGCTGAAACCTTTGCACACCTTTACACTGAGAATCTTCTGCAAATGACAACAAGCTACAAATGATCTATAGTTTAACCTGGGAATTTATGCCAAAGGGTAACTCAGGTTTTGCAGAAAAAGTTTTTCTTTTTCTGGTTTCACTTTTGGCATGGTACATTAGCATTTATGTAGAGTTTCATTAGTCTCTTTAGCTGCTAAATGTCCTCATCTGCTGAACGGTCTGTCAAGTTTCCCCAGTCCTGAGCTGGTGGAATACAGTGAGTTCACAGATGAGCATTAGCATGAGGCTGCAATTGACAGGAGCTGAGTTAGGACTATTGAAAAAATAAAACAAAAACCTTGAGTCCTTTAAAAACCAGTGCATATTTTATCGTATCATAGTAAAAAAGGCAAGATATTAGATGAAATGTAGCATAACAAAATAAATATAATGTTTTTTAATCCTATAATGCCAAACGTATCATATTTAATACATGAGTTTTGAAGCCCTCTACATGATCAGTGTGATTTTTTTCTTGAAAAACCTGATGTATACAATTAGATACATACAATACACGGATTTCCAGTGACACTATAAGACTCATTAATGAGGAAGGAGGCAGAACTTTGTCAATTTTGAAAAGGAATTACCAACTTGTTAGACATGTTTGTGTTATATTATGTTTTTGTTTGTTCAAAAATATTAATATTTGAGCAGTGAGACCTAATGTGTCAAATATGATACAATATTGAAAAATCATACATGGAAAATGATATTAAAAAAAAAAAAAAAAAATTGGTTGTTCAGAAGGACCAATAAAGGCTCCAGTTTCAAAAAACTGGAATTTTCTGTCAATGATTTGATGGTTCAGGCTTTACAGGGTTAAAAAATCAACATGAGTAAAACTGAGTAAAAACTAACTGACTCTGTGCTTTATGATTGTAAACCTCAATAAAAATATTCTAGCAAAAAAAAAAAAAAACATTTTGTAAGAATAGATGACAATCCAAACAAAATTAAACCTAAGGAATAAAGAAAATGTTGATATTGAATGCAATACAAAAATATTTTATGACATTTTTCGTTACAGTTTTGTAACACATGAAGACTTCATCAAATGTTCTCTAATAGTGAAGACTGTCAGGTTATACTAGACGCTGTACACCACCATTCTCCTGACAGGACATTACTAACAAAGTGAAGTCCACAGAGCTGGTGAACGAGCCCTGATGTGAGATGATGCAGGTGATGTCAGTCAGCTAGGGCTAGTGTGACTGTAATGCTCGGCTTAAAGGTGGGGTGCGAGATGTTTTCCTGGAACATGTTTTACTATATTGCTTAAAATCCCCTTCACGCCCCGATTACAACCAATTAATTAAATGCTCTAACACATACATAAAAAAATTAGGCACCTGTGGAACGGACAGGACTGAAAAAACACCATCCAATTTTGAGCGCCCACTCGATGATTGAACGGTGCTATGTCTATCAAACTCAACTGCCATTTGTCCCTCCCCCCTCCCCCCTCTGCTCGTACCCCTCTTCGTACATGAATCGTGCGTTCTCAGACGTTTGGAGCACTTGTACAGGAAATGAAGCCAGAGCCAGAGCTCGTCTATATTAGTTATATTAGGATGGGAAGTTCACCGGCAAACTGTTTTGTCACGAATATAAATCACAAGGAAATGTAACGTTAGACAGATAGGTATGAACTGGGGCTGTTCTGTGAGAGCGGGGGTGTTGGAGGAGACTGAATGAGGTATGCATGGATCCTTGAGCCAGAGCCGGAGCCTCAGCCAGGGTCAGAGCCGGGGCTTGGGCTGTATGGGGCCGGAGCCCGAGCCTCAGCCGGCGAATTGTTGCTGTGCAGTGCTCATGAACCCTTGGGAACAAGCATTGCACGTGCCAGTACTCTGGAGGCGTGGCTTCGGAGGGAGGTCTGAAGAAAGGGGTTTGAACTTTTGAATTGGGTATTTTCAAAATGTAGCTTGCTCGAACCGTTTTTCTAAGATCTCGTATTTCATCTTTAAACTAACAATGCAACTGTACAGAAGGTGAGGAAATACCATCAACATGCAAAAAAAAAAAAAAGAAAAACAGAACAAATATGCTGCCTGAACAGTCTGTAACTTGGTGAGAGGATGCTTGGAAACCAGGCTCACCATCATGGTTCTGAGGCATTTGTCCAAAACTGGAGATGGTTCAGATGCTGGCAATGCTGCCCCCAGATAAGCCACCAGTCGCCGCTGCTCAGAGTTGGCATCATGTACTGGAAGCAGCTCCAGCTCCAGCTCACTGCAGAGGCAAACTGCAAATGTGTACTCAATCTGGCTCAGATCTCAGAGTGGTTTGCACTGAGTTCATCTGTTCATATGAGACCACATTACTGAGTGGGCATTGAAGGAAGCATCTTGGTACACTTCCAAACCAACTCTACAGATGTCTCGGTCTATTAACGCAAGGTCTACTTTGAAAGGAAGCACCTCCTATTTGAAAAAAAAAAAGATGAAAAAACTTGCTTCTTCAGACACTTTTAATTATTTACACCCAGGCTCCTAAACATAAATCTTATTTGCAGATGAAGAATGTTGGCTTACTCCTAAAGAAAGGCCTCTTTGGTGCCAACTTTGTGACGACTAATGGAAGTCACTGCTCCCATGTGTGGTGCTTTCTAATTAGCCATGGCTCGCTGGAGATGGAACTTTGCAGTGAAGTTTAACGAGCCTAGAAATAACACGCCATCTGTTTTATGTTTGAACGGCAGGTAAAAATACCCAATGGCCACAGCCTACTGTCCCATATACAGTACATGATGATATCAACCTGATTTTCTTAAAACGTGTAATGAAGAAGATTATAAAGTCAACATTGATCCCACATTTTCTCACTTAAAGCTGTAGGAACTGAAACCAGGAGGAAAAACATCAGAATCTGGAAATGCACACCTTCCCTTTGGAGCTCTCTCCTCTCAGTCCAAATCAAAAGACCTCAAAACCTCACATTGTTTCATGTTGTTATAGATAAAGTGTCGCCATTTTTCCCAAGTTCCCAAGTGTAGTCTATTCTGTCCAGCATCTGATGTTCGATTGGTCATTACAGCTGTCCGTCACTCCTGTCTGAAAACAACTATGATTAAACAGAATCTGGGCATCAAGCAGTTGATTTTCTACCCTCAGAAAGTTGATGCATGAGTCTTACATCCCCTTAGACCACTTGAGTTACATTCTGCTTAAAGGTAACTGCCATAATTTAGCCAAATTGTGCTAAAAACCTATCAACTTTAACCCTTTCATGCATGAATTGTGAGAACCTTAGTCAAGATTTTTTTCCTCAGTGCTTTTATTCCTCCTTAGGCATGAAAAAAACAATGCAATCGAGTTGTTTTTTTTTTTTTTTCTATGGAGTTACAAAAATATCCATGCATTTAATTTTTGAAGTGAAGAAATGTGTTTAAAACCAAATATCAGAAAGTAATATGAAAACAATGAAATAAAAAGATTTTTAATGCTGCTAATCTGATATCTTCTCACATTTTAACATATTCTAATGCTAGTAATTACTCACTTCATGGAGATAATAAGCAAAAAAACCCTTCTTGTCTAACAAATAACAATTGATTTACAGGGTGGGGAACCAAAATTTACAATATTTTGAGGCAGGGATTGAAAGACAGTGTATGACCAATTAGTTTATTGAAAGTCATGAGAATTTAAATCTTCAAATCATATTTTACTGCATTTCTAACGGTCTTGTTGTCGACCTCAAGTTCAGTTGCCATTTTTCCTCATGGATTTGGTTGGATCCTTTAGGATTTTGGATTTGAGAGCTTTAATAGAAGCTTTGGTACGTTTTTTTGTTGCTTCCTCCACTTCCAGACTTTCTTGTAATAATTTTGCTCATAGTCATTCTCTTCTTTCCATTATAAACAGTCTTTATGGACACTCCAACTATTTTTGAAATCTCCTTTGGTGTGACGAGTGCATTCAGCAAATCACACACTCTTTGACGTTTGCTTTCCTGATTACTCATATGGGCAAAAGTTTCTGAAAAGGTATGGATAATAGTGTTAGGTATGATTATGACATCAATATATGTTTGGTTTCAAAACAACTGACGTAGTGCCTGCTGAGAAAAAAACAACTAAATGTTCATTGTAAATTTTGCTTCCCCCCCCTGTACACTTAACATGTTAGTGCAGATCAGGTTTATCAAGAACAGCAAAGTTACAGTAATGGTATGAATATCAGTGTATGGGATGGTGCATAAGTGTCCACTGTGTTAGCTGATATGGAACTAAAACATCAAAACTCATGAATATACAAAAGAACAGCTGGAGAATAACTGTCCACTGTAGTGACCATTATGCATGAAAGGGTTAATTATCAGTAAGTTTAATTATTGTTTGTCTAACCTAAACTTTTCATTCACATCATGCTGTTTAATACTTTTGAGTCACTATTAACAGCAGTTTACTGTGCAAAGTAATTCCATCGTGCTTGGCCTCCAGGATTTAGACTTTTTTGTGTTCAGTGTGTTATATTTAGTGACATCTAGTGGCAAAGCTGTAAAATGCAACCATCCCCTATAGAGGTTGTAAACAATACATGATTTGTCATGATTTGTTTTGTCAGTTCCCTTAAACCCATAAAGACCCAGTGCTACTTTTATATCAGTTCCCAAATCAAATTTTCTCTATATCTAACCTTTCTTAAGTGATTCATCACCATTTATTTATTATAGTACCCTCTGTATTTTGTATTCTATCAGTATAAATCAGGTATTTTCCTGTATTTAATGTACTGATGGTATAGATGTTCATCAAAGCTCAGATTAAAATTGATGGTTATTGTATCAAAAACAGAGAAAACTGCAGAAACAGTGACTTTTTCAGTACAATCTATTATTAATTGAACATAAATCAAGTGTCTCCATCCACTGTCTTTGATCAAACTTGATGGGTTTTATTGGTGAATCAGTGTTGTATAAGATGACGGTGTTACCACGGTAACTACAGAGCCTCTGAAAGTCCAAATGGGTCATATCTGATGTCCATTAAAAGACGACAAACTGCATTTTACGCCAATTATTTCCATGTATTGATAGAATTAATGATCACTTTGTATTGGCAGATGATTTTGGTTGCCAGTGGTTATTTAGGTCTTTACAGGGTTAAGTGAAAATCACCTTTTTCCCTATATTTAATGTACTGATCATGCAGATGTTTATAAAATTCAGAATAAAGTTACATCAAAAACAGAGAAAACCAAAGAAAACGTGACTTTTTCAGTAAAATCAATCATTAACTGAACATAAATCAACTTCAACTCCATGGGTTTTACTGGTGAATCAATGTTGTAGAAAATGACGGTGTTTCAATGTTCAATAGGGAGCCTCTGAGCATCTAAATGGGTCATATGTGATGACCATGAAAAGATGACAAACTGCATTTTACAACAATTATTTACATGGAATGATAGGACTAGTGGATCAACAGGTATTAAACAGTTTAGATCAGTGGATGTTTTTGGTCGGTGGTGGATGTTTGGGTCTTTATGGGTTAACCAACACTAGCAACAATGCAGAAAATTCAGTCCTTATTTAGAGATAAACAGCATATGGTAAAGCAACAAAAACGTAATAATTGTTTATTATTATTATTATTATTATGTTAGAAATGAAAACATAATTATGAGTAGATCCTCCTAAATTCTACTATATCTAAAACAGTGTCTTTAAAAAGTGTATAGTTTGGACATCATACAAGCAAGAAAAGAAAATCTTTGCATTGCTGAAAAAGGTAAGGAGTCAGACTTTGATGCTTAGATTCTGCTCTAATGAGGCTTAAGTCATAAACTTCACAAAATGTAACATGTGTAAATCAGAGATTAAAGTTCTCCGTCACAACGACGGATTTCCGTCAAATGGAAAAATTGAGGGGGGGGGAGTCATATTGAAGTAACTTCCCCACGTGTTTCGCGGAGTCCAGTCGGCACCGCGATCCTGTCCTGGGTCTGCTGTCCTGAATCTGCAGGTGTTTAACACAGGCACAGGGGGCTGACAGGTTTAACAGTGATGATAATAAGATGACTTCTTTATTTTTATGTCGGGAGGAGAGACTGATGACTATTTATGTTTGGAAGGAAACGCTGCTCATTCTGTGCCTCAGAAACACATGGACAAGTTCAGCTTTACCGAAGTTCAGCCTCCAGACGCTAACTTTAGTTTAGTGCTAACAAGTAGCTTTCATTATGAAAGAACCACAGCGAAAAGGGAAGAAGACAGAACTGATCTACGTCTACGTTCATGTTTGGGTTCATAGCTTATCTCCTCTTGCCGGTATATGACTAGTGTGTGTGTTTGTGTGTATGTGCCCTTCCCGTGCGTGCGGCTGTGCGTGCCGCGGCCTTACGCGGTTACGCGCCCGACTGCATAAGTGCTTTATTTTGACCCGTTTAGCATCTTATTTCTATCTGTGTGGTACAGTACAAAGATAAAACTGAATGAATGAGTAACACCCTTGGTATTTGCAAAGCCACTGTATTTTAAATACCCTCAGAGAATATCTGTAACGGAATATAATTTCTGTTTCAGTTGACGTAATTTCAGTTGATGTGCCAAAAAGCAGAAAAAACAAAAGATTAGTTGGTTAGGGTTACATTTACACAGACATTTTCCCCAAAATTCATGTGCTGTTGGAGTTATGTTTTAGGAGTTCCTAAATTGTTAAATAAAAAGTTTTTCACTTATTTTTTGCAGTAAGGTTTTCTTCTAGTTATTATTTTCACTTGCTTCAAAGGTTTTCATACCCTTTAAAATTAACCAGAGAGCACCAAAATTGACCTGAAGCTTTAAAAATTTTCTGGCGGTGGACCCCCAGACCCCCCACCAATACCACTCATGACATTTTTTCTATCCATGTTACTAATCTTCTACACCTGTACACTCTCCCATTCAGTGTGTTTTACAGTATTGCCAAATTTGACTATATAAACTTGTATGCTATAGTAGTACTGTTTTGCATCATTTTTAATAGTGGCCAATGATTTTGACCAGAAGAAAATTTTCAGTCAGATGAAAAATTTTTGCTTTAATCCCTGGTGTAAATCCATCCATCAACAATAATGAATTTAAACACAAAAAACATAATAATCCAAACGGAATATTGTTGTTTAAATAGTGCATTTACACCAAAAAAACCATAAAATTTACATAAACTGCAGTGTATTCACCATGCATTGAACTTCACATTAACCATTTTCAGTGTCTCAATAGAAGCATAAACATAGTTCAGGAAAGAAATTGATAAACCCAGTATAACTGCTGTCACATCATTCTTGAAAATGCAAATATAAAATACTGTCAAATGTCAGTGTATATGATGCATTCCCGAAAGTAAAATGTGTGTCTTCTTGTAGCTCTTCCTGCTGAGGTTAACCCTCTGTCATAGTGCTGATGACAGTGTTTTCAAAGTAGATTTTCAAATGAGTAAAAAAGAATAAATGGAGCCTGTGTAAAGTGTTTTCCCTGTGGAATACACACACAGATATGTAAACCCTGTGTAAGCTGTTGCCATCGAGGATTCAAAGCAGAAAATATAAAACACAACGGCGGGTTTTAAAGTTGGCTCAGAGCAGCAGCAAACAAAAGATGGTGCAAACCCTCTTTGTTTTCTCGACGGATTCGTAAGACACAACTAAAGACTGTCAGCTTGAAATAGTGTTTTGACAAGAGAAAATCATAAAGCAGTTCAAATGGTAACATGCTTTTATGGACAGATCCAGTGTCTTGTGCTTTTATTGGTGGGAGTTTTGCTTTTCCAACCCCTTCACTGAAAGAGGAGTAAAGTTTATTCCCTTTTACTTCCAAGAAATTACTGAAAGGTGGAGGTTTAGGGGTTACGTCAGTCTGCAGCTGATATGAATTTTGACAATTAGTTGATTACAATTTTCTTTAATTTTGCTGCTTGTAAACACTGGTTCTGCTTTTGTGATTCACATGGACGCTCATAATTTTGACATGGATGACGCCAGGATCAACACAGAGTTGTATGTTAGTTACATCTTCAGTTGTTAACAAATTTATTGAAGACTGCAGTGCACAAGTTGTTATGTTATATGATTATACTTGTTGTTGTTATTGTTACTTCTACAAAGATTTTTTTTATATATATCCTTTACTTATATATATTTTGTGGTTGTTATTTTAGCTGTCCAGATTAATTTAAGATTTTATTTGTAGCTTTCTTGGGACAATTATCTACAAAGTTTATTCACAGATTTGAGAAATTTAGATTTTTTTTTTTATTTTTTTGATGAATTTTTTAAATGTGCCTTTACTTATAATGGTCCATATTTTGATGCTTATAACATAGAAATGGTTACAGATAGGGATGCACTGATACCGAAACAAGAATCGGCATTGGCTCCAATACTCAGTGTGTGTACTCGTACTCATACTCGTAAAAGATACCCGATACAAATGCACCGATACCACTTACGGCTGTTTGACATTCACAGTTCAGTGCAGCAGGTACGCGGCGGTGGAATAATGTGTGGGGAGTGTGAAGAGTGTGGAGATTTTTCAAAATAAATGACGGTGATAAAAGTAACGCTGACTGCAAGTAACGTTAAAGACACAGACAGATACGGACGCAGCGTTCTGTCCGTCCTCTGCGTACATTCCATCCGTTTTCCAGGTGCTGGTGGTTGCGTACCCAGAATGAGAATACCAGCCGGGGTAAGGAGCGGTGCGGACCACCGCCAGCGGAAGTGAAAACGAAACTTATCACTCATTTCTCTTTTCTCTTCATGCTGAAGCTAAGCTGTTAAACCTTACTTTTCTGTAAATTGGCTTAGAGTCTGGTTTTGACCAACTCTATATATAAAGTGTCATGAAATAACTTTTTGTTGTGATCTGGCGCTATATAAATAAAATCTGATTGATTGAGTGATTTGATTGGTTTTCCCCTGTAAGTCGCTTTGGAAAAAAGCATCTGCCAAATGCGTAAATGTAAATGCAAAAACGCTGCAATATTAGTATCACATTAGTGTTACCTCTGTCGTCTTCATGTTTGTTATTACTGACTTTCTTCTTCTTCTTCTCAAAAAACTTTACTCTTCTTCGTGGTATTTGTCCAGTATGGTTAATTCAGAGCGGCGCCCCCTGATGGATTAATTGAGAAACGCTCATCCCAACACATTAAATGTCAGTAGCAGCACTTTGTTCCAGTCAGACTAATGACAACGACAATAAAGCACATTTACTAAAGGAACTAAGAACTGGAATGGGATTATTAAGTACTCGTATCGGTACTCGGTATCGGCAAATACTCAAATGTAAGTACTCGTACTCGGTCTGGAAAAAAGTGGTATCGGTGCATCCCTAATTACAGATATCACAATTGTGACTATTGAGCACTGACAGGAAGTCATAAATGGACTTTCATTGAATTTGTTGAGCTATTCTCCAGTGAAAGCACCACCCACTTCTATTTCCCATGGTGGGATGAATAAGGTCTTATCTTATCTTATCTTATCTTATCTTATCTTATCTTATCTTATCTTATCTTATCTTATCTTATCTTATCTTATCTTATCTTATCTCTAAGACAGCGGCAGAACCTGGCAACCTTGATTCAATTTGTCATTGGTTTAAATTGTTATTGATTCTTGATCAAACATGCCAGTCAGATACAGTGCCACTGGTCTGATTTTTTTTGTAATGCTACATTTAGGTGTGAAATACACTGTATTTTCCACATCAGGGACTATATCTGATTTCAAGTCTTTAAGAACACAAACCCCAATAGGAGTGAAAACGCTGGGTAAATAAGAATTACTTAAGAATTACTTAATAAGAATTACAAATCCCACAAAAATAGTACATTAGTACACTGAAAATTAATTGCATTACTAGACATATTAATGTGCAAGTCAAGCTAAAATGAAACAAATGCATTAAATTCGGACAGATTTATGGTTATTGCTGTTAATCTATGTTCTATTCACTTTTCATTTTATTGCATATGGGCATCCCAATAAATGTTAACCTTTAAAAAAACATCAATGGACAGATGTCAGCCTCAAATATATGGAAATCTGGCCAAAATATCTGTATTTGGCAGGAGTGGTGAGGATGTTGGGGGATAGTCTGGGCCACCTCTACTGTTGGAAGGAGACCGAGAAAAATGATAGAAAAAAAAGGATGATTGCCAATGATAGATGCACAGGTAATAAAAAATACTTGCACTCATAGTAATGATTATCTTCCTGTAATACTTACAATGTTTGTTTTGAACCTTTTCGCATGTTGTCGTCTTTTGGCTCATCATTTTGTTGGAGGTCCAGCTGAGGCAGGTGGTGATCCTCTAGCATTAAGCCCACAAAGGGTTCAGGTGAACACCATGACGAAAACCTCCATCACACACACACACACACGCGCACACACACAGCTGACCAACAGAGTGTAGAAGGCAGATAACATACAGAGAAATATACAATATATGTGTAATCCTGCAAATTAGCAGTTTCCCAGTGCACCCAAGCCTTTCCTTTTATGAACAGCAAATCCAAGATGAAAACCCAGCATGAGATAAGCGTCACCTGACTGACTTCAAACAGAGCAGGCCATGAAATCCTCCACCAGAGCTGTACTATCAACCACTTTATGTCTCATGTGCAAAAGCCTTTCCCCTCTAGACTTTGCGTTCCTTATGTGGCTCATGCACAGGGTGAATATTAGCCCTTACTCTGTTTGCCCTTTTCACACCATAGTCTGTCCACATTAAACACTCCTGCAGGTTTAGCTGTAGCAAGAACTCTCTGCAAAACCCCTTTGTTGTAATAGGTTATCAACTCCTACACGTAGTAGTGTACCTTTAACAACTTCTATTGACCTTTACACACACAAATTCCTGCATCCTGTATACAAATTAATACAATTAATGCAATGATTCTTCTTCTACTCCTTTTGTCTTTTCCCATTAGGGGCCGCCACAATGGATTTTTCTCTTCCAATACGGGTGATCTGCTCATCAGAGTCGGCTGTTGTTAACCCAGGCCCCGAGCAGTCCATCCTTGTTGGAGCGTGGGGGGGGTCCATGATTCCATGATTCCATGATTACCTCCGCCAAGGAGGTTATGTTTTTGCCAGGGTTTGTTTGTTTGTTTGTCTGTCTGTTTGTTTGTTTGTTTGTTTGTCTGTTTGTTTGTTTGTTTGTCTGTCCGTTAGTGTGCAACATAACATAATAAAAGTTATGGACAGATTTGGATGAAATTTTCAGGGTTTGTTGGAAATGGGATGAGGAAGAAATGATAAAATTTTGGTGGTGATCGGGGGTGGGGGGGCCCACGAGGGGGGGCCACTGATCGTTAGTGTGCAACATAACTCAAAAAGTTATGGACAGATTTGGATGAAATTTTCAGGGTTTGTTGGAAATGGAATAAGGAAGAAATGGTTACATTTTGGTGGTGATCGGGGGTGGGGGGGCCCAAGGGGGGAGCCACTGATCAGCCTTGGCGGAGGTCTGCGCTCTCCGAGTGCTTCTAGTTGTGTGTGTGCCTGTGTGTGTGTGTGGGGAGTGATAGAGTGATTGTATGAGCAGAAGTGGAAGTGAAACTGACCCACCTTACTATTCTTCTAACACACACACACACAGGAGCAGCAAGTGACAGAATCTCCGCAGCAAAAAAGTTTATAAATCGGTTACATATTGGCCGATGTTGATTTATCAATTATACACTATAATCGGCCTGATTAATCGGTCGGGCTCTAATCTATACACCAGTGTGAGTAGCAGCACTGGAGGCAAGGAGGGTGAAGTGTCTTTTCCACAACAGCACATGACTAGGACAGAGCGGGATCCAAACCGCCAACCTTTGGTTTGATTAATGGACAACCTGCTCTACCTCCTGAGCCACAGCCCCCCCTAGCTGAAGTAATAAAAGTAATTTAGAATTTTAAGATTTACGTCATCTTCCCTAACATAGCTGAACCCCAATAAAATGTTGAACAATTAATTCTTGTGTACTGTTACGACCCGAAGGTGAAACATATTTAAAAAGGACACCAGAGTCAAACGGATATAATTCAAAAGAACATATTTATTGTATTAGATTTATTTTGTTTTGTTCTTCGTCATTTTAACAAGCTGCTTTTAATTAAGCAGAACCAAACCCTTCTTGAACCCCGTGCCCAAAGTAACAAAAGAAAAGACCAGAGTGGACCAGCAAAATAAACATAAGGATGGTGTGTTGGACAGGCCAACCCTATTCAGGGCCGTAGAAGCTGCCAGCGCACCGTTACCCTATCAAATAAACAAACCACAAAATAAGTCCTAACGAAAAGAAAAGTGAAAACAGGACGACTGGATCCACCTGGCCAAACAAAAAGAAAAAAAAGCTAACAAAAGGCTAACAAAAGCTAAGCAGGCATGAGGAAACCTGCGTGGAGTGGAGCAGAGCGGATGCGCGCCTCGACGGTCACGCTGTGGACGCTTGAATCGTTGAGGAGGAGAGAGAGAGAGAGAGAGAGAGAGAGCCATCCCACAGGTGCTCGACTATGTAACGCAAGTGGCGCCAAATGAATTAAGGTTAAACACATAAAAATGGGAGAAATACCACAAAGGATAAAAAAAATAGTTGACCTAGAAAAATTCATTCATTCATTCATTCATTCATTCATTATCCTCACTAGGGTCACGGGGGTCACTTGGAGCTTGTCCCAGCTACTTAAGGGCAAAGGCAGGGTACACCCTGGACAAGTCGCCAGTTCATCGCAGGGCACAATCAAACACAATCAACTAGGCAAAATATCTCCATAATTATCAATCAAAAATAGACCAAAGTCAAAAGAAGAAAAAAAAACAGAAAAAATAATGCACAGCACTTAACAGTACATCACTCAATATTACTGAGACCATGGGGGTAATCTGGCCCAGGAGGGTCTATTCTGGGCTAGACTAGTTTATACCCCGGGTATATTCCACATGTATTATATTACATTATATTTTGCACCGGAGCCCTTCCTGACACAATCCTCCTCAAGGATTACAGAAGTGTAAGAGTGGTTACAGAAAGTGAAAGAATACTTGTATGTCATGACTTTGTCCCAACTTTTCTGGATTTATTGCAGGTGTGAATGGCAGAAATGGTAATACATTTATGAATAAATTAACAGAAAAAATAGATATCTTCTTCAACCCACTGGATATGGAACAGCATAAGTAAAACATACATTTAGAAATCAGTAGTCATTTTTCTATTGACCCTCAAATTGCACAAATATAACTTGTGCATAAAGATTTACCTAATGGAAAAACGGCAAGTCTCATTTTTCGATTAAAAATGTTTGCGCTGGAAAGACATGGTTTTTCGGCTGTAGCGCAAATGGTACGTCACGCAAAACTGCAATGGAAAGACCTTTTTTCACAACTAGTGTCAGGTGAATAAAAAAAAAAACAGATGCTGACGTATGTTACAACAAGTGAATAATGAGAAGAAACATGTCACGGTATGTGTGGACACACCAGGAAACCCAATCATTTTTTAATTTAGTACGATATAGAGGGGTAATATATAATAATAATGAATATATCTGTAAATCAACACCATATTTACGTTTGTCGCCATGTTTATGGAATGACTTCTCGTGTCGTCTCGTGATAATAAACAAATCTTCACATTTGTGATTTAATGGAAAAACAGACATTATGCACTTCTGTGTTTTTTGACATTTAGTAAATATCGGTAAAGTTTTACGCAGATGTCCAATGGAAAAGCGACTACTGCTTTTTATTTCATGTGCCTTTTCCAAACAACCGTAACATTTCCTGATCTGGAGTCGAACACAAACACACTGTCCTTATCCCTGTTGTACTTGAACAAAACCAGTCTGGTGGAACTCTAACCTACTTGAACATGGACATAAATCACTTTTATTAACTCACTTTTTAGTCATTTAGTCTCTGTCAAGAAGTGGCCTATAGCTAAAGTTTTTTGTTTTTTTTTTCCCACTTTTTACTGTCAAAAGGCACTTTTTCTCACAGCAGTTGGCGTGCAGCTTATTGGTGCTGCCATGCTTGGCTCCTGAGATGCCAAGTGACATGTCCTGGCACTCTCTGAATATATTTTATTTCCAGTGGTGACAAAGTCATTTACATAGATTTCAAGGCCAGTCAATGTGAAATAAAGTAGTATATTCAGTCTGTCTCCATATTAAACTTAAGTGTAAATGACAAATGCATACCCACACAATGAATATGAATTGTGTTTCTTATATTATCTTCCTTTTTGTTAATTAACATACCTGCTACCTCCTGCTTAGCCGATGTACTTGTATGGAGATAAAATCACTCAGCATTCTACAGGAGAGTGCAGAACAAACATTCTCCTATTTTACACATTCTGTCCTTCACTTTTTTTTTTTCTGCGACACTTTTTTCCTCTGTCTGCTCTTCTTACTCTTTGGGATTCAACCTTTGCTTGGCGAGAAATGACCCATGAGAAACACAGAAGAGCCAATAGCTGATGGGGCAAATGCAGGTAAATGCTCTTTGCTACAGGACTGGATACGGTGTGTGTGTGTGTGTGTGTGTGTGTGTGTGTGTCTGGTGGATAACCCCATGGGCAGCCATTAGAGGACAGTCACAGTCCTGAAATGGCTGCAATTTTGCACCTGGAGACTTACTCTTGCTCTTGTTCTCTCCATTATGTACATATACACACATAAAACTGCAGAAGCAAAAGAACCAGTCAAACACACTGCTTTGTTCACGACTCCTTCTAAATGGTTCAAGTCACAAGACGACAGAGAACGACACAAAGGGAGAGATTATTAATAGAAAAAGACAAAAGATATATGATAGTGTGGGTAAGCAGAATTTCTACACAGTACTGATCTCTATACTGGTCTAATTCTCAGTTGGATCCAATTGTCATTTAAAATGGAAGCGGTGATGATCGGACCCTAAAAACTTTGTGCATGTTGGCAGAATGGGGGAAGTCAAGGGCATATATGGACATGATGTCTCCAGGTAAATGGTTAAAACATTACTTCTTGTGCAAAATAGGTGGAAATGGCCAAAACTGCACCGGCCAATGTGATGTGCCAAGGCATAGGTTGAAGCTCCAAGAGGCCTTTCTCACCCTGCCCCCCAAAGGGGAGGCAAGTTTGTTTGTTTCTTTGTTTGTTAACACTCTAGCAGCAAAACTATTGGTTGAATTCTTACCAAATTGGGTTTATAGATTGCCAGTGACCCAGAATAGATCTGATTACATTCTGGGAAAACTACGTCAAAGTTAAAATTTTTTATGAATTTTTAAAATATTTTTTCTTCTCGCATTTATGTATAATGGGCAAAATTTCAAATGTCTACAAAAAACATAAATTGTGTTTCAATTTACTTCAAACTTGGCACAGATATTGAGGTAAGTGATATGCTGACATCAGCACATGCATAGACATGATGACATCACTTGGATCGATGCCAAAATAGGCTACAGTATGTGCGAGGGGTGGGGTTTGTTGTGCCTGGTGGTACCACTTATTTAAATTCTGCATCTGATGCATGTTAAACCTCACTTTAAGGCTTTTGAAATTCATCATGTCTCCACAGCATCATTGCTCAATTATCAGTAACGGTTTTGATATAATTTCATTGCAAAGGCTTTCACACTTTAAGTTGTTTGGGTTAATTCTCCAGGAAAAATATGAAAATTGCCAGGCACCATGTTGTGTCGTAAATATGGGTCCAAGATGTTTTTGTTGTGACTCTACACCCCATACATGTTTAGTCTAAACCTCGTGCACTAACTTGATTTTTGAACATTAGTAGGTGTTCAAGCCAAGACTATAACCTTTTACCACATCTGACATACAGTCATGGAAAAATTATCAGACAATCCCATGTTTTCTTCAATTTCTTGTTCATTTTAATACCTGGTACAACTAAAGGTACATTTGTTTGGACAAATATAATGATAACAACAACAAAAAAAAGCTCGTAAGAGTTTAATTTCAGAGCTGATATCTAGCCATTTTCCATGTTTTCTTGATAATAACCAAAATCACTTCAGTTCTTACATCAATATCTATGGCATTGTACTGACAAAAACAATGATTTTAGTCATTCCATGTTTTCTTTTCTGTCTGTTTTAGTCACATGATACACACAGGAGTTAGTACTTAATTGCATAACCATTGTTTTTGATGACTTTTGATGGTCTAATAATTTTTTCCACGACTGTATGTGTAAACTTTTAAGTATTTTAGCCCCTCTAAAAGGGCATTTGTTTGCCAAAATAGAATGGTGTGTTTTTAAGTTTCAATAAGAGGCTTCACTCTGTTGTCTGTGTTCAGGAATTCAGGACCTAAATATGACACATGGATGACATAAAAACACATTCCTGCCTAAAAAAAACAAAACAAAAAAACAAAGATCCTAAAATATGCAAGTAAGATTCCTGCGAAAGTTCTTCTGTTTTGATATAAAATCAAATTCAAGCCCTCCTCAAACAAACTCCACTAGACCTGAGGAATGATCGTCTGTTAACTCTTTAACCCCTGACGTGTCTGTGGTGCTCGTTCTAAATGTATGATTTATTTTAAATATTCATAAAAATTCAACCGTTTGCTAAATAGGAAAAAATCCAAAACGTGCTGAGAGAATAGACATCTGAGCATGCTCAGTGTATCCCCCATCACCTGTGGAATGGGGGGTAAAACACAGAGCAGTGAGTGAGCATGACTTGCTATAAAAATAGATGGTTTGTGCTTTTTTTTTTTTTTTGTACAGTTTTCCTTTTCGTTTTTTGTTTTTACTGTTTGCAGTGTTGCCATGATTTACCCCCCTTTTTCTTTTTTTTCTTTTACTATGTTTTTACCGAATTTTGACCATGTAACTGCTTCTTGGAGGTGCCAAAAAGCAGCTAGACTGATTTAACCACTCAGCCAAAACTCAAATCCTTGTTGTTGTTCAGTGTGTTCCAGTTCACAGTTCATGTTCAACATCCTAAATCTCTAACTGATGTACATTCTAAGTGATTTATTTAGTAAAAACCTCTAAAACTTTAATTCCTCTCTTTGTCTTTTTCTGTTATTCCACACTGTTTTGACCCTAAAACACACAGTAAAACAAAACCACTGAAGAAAAGGAACACAAACACATACTCACAGTGTTTTATGACACTGAAACAGATGACAATTCACAGCAGCACGTTTACATGGAATAATGTCTCAGAGGTTGAAGGATTAATGTGAAGGCGATACAGGTAGTAGAAACACATTTTCCCATCAGTGTGTTTGCTTGAGTCAGAAGTCAGACAAACATCCAGATGCAGTCACTCTCCTCATTTTTCTGCCAGTTTCTTATCAGCCTTATTATAATTAAGTTCTGTTTTTTTTGCAGAGCCACTCTAATTAGTTAACTCTAGAGGTGTATGGAATGTTTTGGTCACTTTGGACAAGGACATGGTAGCCTTTTGCCATTGCTTCCAGGCTTTATGCAAAGGTAATTAGCTACTGGTTCTTTATAGACTCAGACACGGGCATAATATCAATTAATCCTTTGTTAAAGCTTATTAGAGGCCTCTTAAAAAGGCTCATCGCTACTCATAAATAAGGTAATGAAATAATGATTCTGCAGCCAGGTTTGTGATGTTTGTCCATGTAGTAAGATACAGAGATTCTCTTGAAAAGAAAAATGGCGTGCAATTAAATTCAATATGTACGTAGCCTTTGAAAGTACTGCGGTTGTATGGGTGCGATTAAATACGCATTTGGATACCTCCACTTGCAGAGGTATTTTATAAGAGTGGGATTAATGTCAGCATTTCAACCACACAACCCTATCGTGGGCTGAGAAATTCTGGCAAAGTTAGGTTCTTCAACTGGCAGTAATCACCTCTCAGAAGACCATGGGCCATGATATTACCTCTGTGACAACACAAGGCAGCTTCTTGGCTGTTGTGGGAGATTCATGACTCTTTGGTGAGAGATTTATGCCTCTCATCAGTAAGGAGGGAGCTCAGAGGGAAGTTCAACCTCTCAGTTAATCTTCAAGTATTTTAAAATAAAAAAAAGTGGAGAGCAGAGAAGTAAAAAGTTTATCTGTCAAACTTCTATTTCACCACAATATCTATGTATGTATACACTCGCCGGCCACTTTATTAGGTACATCTGTTCAACTAGTAATGAGCAGAAATATCTAATAGACCGATCACATAATCACAACTCAGACATGGCCATGACAATCTACTGAACGCAGCAGCAGAATGGAGAACAGAGGTGATTTAAGTGACTTTGAACACGGTGTAGTTGTTGGTAGCAGATGGGCCGGTCTGAGTATTTCAGGAACTGCTGATCTACTGAGATTTTCATGCACAAGCACCTCTAGAGTTTACAGAGAATGGTCAGAAGAACAGAATATCCAGTGTGCAGCCCTTCTTAGTGAGAAAAAGTCTTGTTGATGCCAAAGGTCAGACTGGTTTGAGGTGACAGAAAGGCAGAATTCACCACCAGTTACACCTCAGATAGAAGAGCTTATCTAAAAGCATGACAAGTTCAACCTTGTAGCAGATGGAGTACAGCACCGGCCACTTTAATAGGCACGCCTTGAACTAACAAAGCGCACAGAATAAAAATATATGTGTCAAGGATACAATTCTCAATAAAGATGTAATTTATTTATTTATAGATGAGTTTCAATGTTTACTAACAACAGTGATGCGCGCGCAACTCGGAGGCAAAAACACGTGAACGAGCGAATATGTTAGCTCTAAAACTGTCCATTAACTGTTTCTGTCCAAAAGCCGATCCCATCTTCTCTTTCACGGTCACATAATTTGACTGAACCACATCGGGAAGACTGTCCCATAGTAGAAAAGCAGACTGTCACAGACGGGTGGGCAGCAGACGTTGCACTAGACATTTTTATTATCTGTCATTTTGGCGGACAGGGTTGTAAAAATTCCGTCATAACATATTATTATCTGTCATTTCAAATTTTTATTTTTTAATGATAATGAAATATATTTAGTAGTATTTAATGTTCAAAAACATCTCAGTGATGCAGCAGCTGTAGTTGCTGCTGGCTGATAAAACCAACGTGATATCACGACTGGCATAATTATTTACGCCACTTGTAATTGGTGTGTTATCTGTAGACATTCTAAGCTTTCCTTGTGTTTGTTCATGCAGTGTCAAATCCCATGCACTGAAGGTTAGGGTTCAGGTTCTGTGAACCACAGATCTACGCACAAATTTACATGCCATCAAATAACACATGAAAGGTAGAAAATGCGTACATATAACACACCAAATGACATAAGAACTGGCGTATAACTTGCTTGTGCGTCATCTTTCACCGCATCAGTCCCTCTTTTTTCACCGCGTTTATCAATGCCATCCAGTTTACTGGACTTTTTAAATAACTAAGGAGACTCGGCTGTCTGCACAGTTTGCACTAGCAAAGTAGCATCTAATTTTGGCTAAAGTTAGCTAAACAACGATTACCCTCAGTATTTTAATCTGTCAAAATAACAGACGGCCTTCAGAATTTTCTGCCATTAAAAAAAAAAAAAAAATCTGTCAATGACGGAATATTTTCGGTTAACTTGACCTCTGTATGGTAGATCTCCAGTACTTACAGATCTGAAGTGTGCACTGCACAGACCAGCATTCTGAATTTCCTCCTCAGACCAGTTCTTGCGTCTTAATGCCTGCAACCATAACGTTCGCCGATTTTTCTGAAAGGGATGTTTCCCAGCAGGAATTCTGTAGAAGGTTAAATCCTTCTGTGTGTTCTTTCTTTTCTGACAACCCACGGCACAACAAGACGACGGCATTATTCACACTTGCAGTCGGTGCTTTGCTATGAACTCGGCGTGCTTTCTGCCTCCAAGGTGCGTGCGCAGCATACGTCCTACGTCATCATGAAACTGATCTACGGAAAACATGAATAGAGCTGGATGGTAGGATTTACAGAGTATTTTGAATGCACTGTAATAGATTATATAATTTTGTGTCATTGCATCATTAAAAATGTTTTCCTCATATAGGATTATCAGTAGTTCTGAATAGTAATTAGCAGATTGAACCCTTTTTCTCCATTGTACTGTATCTCTCACTTCTACTTCTGTCAGTGAACCATTTTCACTAAGTTTAGGCCGAATAAGCAAAGCTATGGGCTGTTGTTATAAACCAGTAATTGGAGACAAAACAAGAACATATGACTAGTTTAAGGTGAGGTTCAGGACAAGTGTTATTCCAAGAGACTTCTTCAGAAGTCTTGGATGAGAGATGAAATGTTTTCAAAAGAGCTAAACCAGTCCAACTGAACTGGGAAGAACTACCAAGAACCAAATAAACTATTTACTACCTCTCTACATCGGAACAGTTGTGAATTACATTTGATCACTTTGGTATTCACTCTACATTACAGGTGTCAAACATATGGCCTGCGGGCCAAAACTGGCCTGCCAAAGGGTCCGATCCAGCCCATGAGATGAATTTGTGAAATGAAAAAATTACACTGAAGATATAAACAATTGATGATGTTAAAATAATTTTAGCTCAGGTTCCACATACTGTACAGACCAAAATGATCTAAAGTGGATCAGACCAATAAAAGATAACATCTAAATAATGACTATGAAAATTTCCCTTAGTTTTAGTGCAAAAAAAGCTAAATTACATGAAAAATGTCTACATTTGCTTACAATCCTTTCACCAAAAAATTTGAACAACATGAACAAATATGAACAACCTGAAATGTCTTAAGTGTAATGTGACTAATATTTTGCCTGTTACTAAATGTTCTGTGTATTTTCCACAGTGATCTGTAAGTTGTAATGTGATGTGTAAATGAGAAGCATATGACAATTGCAATGATTTTTCTTAACCCTTTATTGGGCAAGTGACTATTTTTGGTTATTTTCGCAAACATTAAATATGGGACCTCAGTGACATCAAGAAGCATATTGGTTTTTATAACAATATACCGCAAGTCAGAGAGATTTTCTAGACATTTTGAGGCTGTAAATAGTGAATATGAGGGATTTTTGTCAGTTTAAGACAGTTGTTTTATTGCATGTGTTTACTTACTTTACACGTGGTGCTTGGATGTTTTATGGCAGGAGGAGGGAGACTGTTGTCATGCCAACCAGCAGGGAGGAAGGTGATGATGTCCAATAACACCCCAGCCAGCATGTCCATGTGGGCCCCAGAAGGGTTACATTTGGGCTGCATATAAGGGTCCCATGTGGGTTTGTCCGCAGTTTCCATGGTGGCCCCACATGTGTTTGCCCATATCAGAATCAGAATCAAAATTAGAATCAGAATCTCTTTATTGTCATTGTACCAAGTACAGCGAAACTGAGGTAAAGCTCTCCATTTCAGTGCAAGAATTTACAGACAGACAAAAAAATAGCAGTAAAACAACAACAAATATCAGTAAAAGGCACCGTTATCTACATTAAAAAATAAAAAGTATTGCAAACTAAGATATGTGTAAAACACAGAATTTAAGTTGTGCAAATAACATGAGAAGTAGTGCAAATGACATGAAAGATAAATATTGTGGGATAAAATAGTGTGAAGAATAAACAATATGAGATATTCAGCTCTCTGATTCTGATTCTGATATGGGCAAACACATGTGGGGCCACCATGGAAACTGCAGACAAACCCACATGGGACCCTTATATGCAGCCCAAATGTAACCCTTCTGGGGCCCATATGGGCATGCTGGCTGGGACACTAAAGTAGAAATTTTGAATATCAGAGTATTTCAATGAGTGCCCTATAAAGGGTTAAGTGATTTCAAGTTGTTCATGTTATTCATATTTTTAAGGAAATGCTGTAGATATAAATATTTTCATAATGTAATTGTATTTTTCACTGTTATTTTACTGGTACGCTCACTTCAGATTATATTGGTCTGAATGTGGGTCCTGAACTAAATGAGTTGGACACCCCTGCTCATCCCTGGTGAAGAATCAAAGATATCCCAGTAAAATCTAAAAGACAGTTACGATACAGTGAACACAAAGCAATAAAATACAGGTTTATTCTTTTTTTGACTCTGGGTTGCAGGAATACTGTGTAACTTTCAGAACCCTCAGAAAAGGGCCCACAGGTACTTTTTTTTCCTTTTTTGAATATCACAAATATTGTGTATTTGAAAATAATGCTCTGTGCATTTGTTGTTTTTCTTATGTGACTGTGTTGTTGAGAGGTTATTGCAGCTGGCAGTGAAATAGTCCACAGCCCTGACCCCAAACTGACTATTGTGCTATTTTGCTGGCAGTAACATATAAATGAAAACACTGATAAACATTATGTCAGAGGCTTTTTTGTTATTGCCATGCCAGGTGCAGTTATATACTGGAAGTCAGCACAAAAGAAACAAAAACAGTGTCACTTTTGATTCTGAACAATTTCTGTTTATATTTTCAGATTTGAAAGAAACATAATAGAGGTTAAATGTAATAAGTAATGTTGAACTGCTGTTAGGATACTTCCAGCAGCAAAGAAGGTGGATTATTATGTTTTACATAAGGAATTTACATAATAAAAAAAGGTTTAAATGTGTAAATGAGCACAGACAAGCAATTTCACAGTCTTTATTATAATCCTAGTTTAAAGTATGTATGAACAAATTACATTAATGTCAATCTTGTGTTTCTTAAAGGCAAATAAATCACAAAACGCTAAACTAAAAAAAAACAAAGATGAAAAAATGTTCTCTCTCCAAATCCTACCTGGCACTATTCCATTATTCCAAATTTAGGAGGCTGAAGCGATGCCTGTGTGTGTGTGTGTGTGTGTGTGTGTGTGTGTGTGTGTGTGTGTGTGTGATATTTACTGTCACCTCTCCTTATACACTTAAGCAAACATGGATTACTGTCACAGACCAAGTGGGAAATGAAAATACTGCACACTTTGTCAGTGAAAAGCAGTTATATTTATGATGAAAATACCAGAGAGGCCGTGACAAGAAGAAGAAGAAAAAGAAGAAGAAAAAGAAAGCAAGAAAAGGCGCAGAATAGCACAGCATGAAACTCTAAACACCACGAATTACAGCTGAGGTGGAGATTTTGTTGCCACATTTGTCAGGTGTGTGTATTCATTTCATCTATCTCTTGTTCTGTCTTTATCTGTCAGACTTGCCTCTGGGTAAAATCAGCGTAATGTGTGTCTCTGTATTTCAAAAGCATTTCTTGTCGTGCACATATTCTTGAATAGATGTCACATGATGATAATATAATAGATGCCACCTTTGGTATGCTGCTTTCTGAATAGGATGCCTGTCAATGTGAATTTGTTGTGGTATTTCGTTGCATTCAAATGGTGGGGTCAGCTCAGGATACTGTGCTTGTTATACTGGCTGCTGGTAGGATGATGCATTTTTCAACTCGGATGTTTTTCATTGTACCATTTTTTCCCTGAAAAATGTTATATTTTTCTTTTAGCTTTAAAATAATAAGCTCAGTTGAAAATAAAATGTATGTTTCTTATGCATTTTGTTCAACATGACAGCAAATTAAAAACACATTTGTGATATGTGAAAGATAAATACAATCATAACATACCAAATAGTAAAGTCCACCATAATCATCAACTTCACCAAGTTTCTGACTTTTAGTGTTTTTCACATGTTTATCTCTTCTACAAAATCCTTTAACCTATAAAGACCCAAACATCCACTGGCGACCCAAACCATCTACTGATGTAAACTGTTTAATACCTGTTGATCCATTATTCCTATCAATACATGTAAATAATCGGTGAAAAATGCAGTTTGTCTTATTTTCATGGTCATCAGATATGACCCATTGTCCAAATGGGTCATATCTGATGACCATGAAAATAAGACAAACTGCATTTTTCAGTTCAGAGGCTCCGTAGTGAACGTGGAAACACCGTCATCTTCTACAACATTGATTCAGTAAAACCCATGGAGTTGGATCAGTGACAGTGGATGGACACACTGGGTTTCACTGGAAAAGTAACTTTATCCTCAGTTGTCTCTGTTTCTGATATAATAACCCTCAGCTTTAATCTGAGCTTGTTATGAAAATCCATATGTTCAGTGAATTAAATATGGGAAAGAAAACCTGATTTCCACTGAAAAAATGCAAACTAAAGAAGATAATATTACAACAAATGATGATAAATCACTTAAAGGGGTCATATTTTGCTAAACCCACTTTTATTCGTCTTTGATACATTTGTAAGGCTCAAATTATGTTAAAGGAATGTAAGGTTTAACAATGGAGTAAATTACAGGGAATAAGTTAATTCAGGTATTTGTTAAAAAAATATATTGACAGTGTTTACACAAATAACTACTTACATTTATGTTGTAGAATAATTGTTTACACATATACACATTTAATTATTTTCATTTGTTGTCTATTAGCAGCTAAAATAACTTGTTGAATGTGCCTTTTTAAATCACTTAACATTTACCGATCTAGGTACTGGTAGTTCCTGATTGGCTGGTTCGGTCATGGGAGATGGGTTTTTCAGGAACTGTTGTGGTTGCTGTTAAGGTACGTGTAAAGTAAAACACTGTTGTACACTGTAAGCCTGGAATTTGTATTTACTAAAATGCTTTGATTACAATGCACTTAAATGATTTAAGTTTTATGATGTTACTATAAAATGTTCAGTATATTCTACTAATTTGTAGACATAGTTGAAAGTACGAAAAAGTTTAAGTTGAATGGAATTAAATTACTAAGTTTTAGTCATGACCACACCTTTTTATCTTTGCATTGCATTGTGGGTATTGGGCATGTTGTTGACAATGTGTTTTTTTTATGTGCAGGGGTTCAGCGGGGTTGTGGTTTTAGTGTTAATTTGGATTTAATGTATGTATGGCAATGTTTATTGGCCTTTTTGTGTTTGTTTTTGTAATTTTGTAGAGCTGCACCATGAGTCAGAGCCATAGGAAGAACGATGGCTTTCCTGTTCATCTAAGGGTATGTTTACATGGCAACACTTGGATCTAATTCCGCAAAGATTTCTCCTTTGCGTTATAAAATCATTCCGCGTTAAGGCAAAGCCGCTATGATAACGATCTGCGTTAACATGAGTCCGTGAGAACGGCTGAATACGCTGTAGTGGCCATGCAAGACCAGTAGCTGGTGATGTAGAGCTGTAGTGAAACAGTGGCTGCAAAACACGCGCCTGCACACAAACGATTTCCGGTTTAGACAGCCTTTAAATGAGAAGAAGAAGAAGAGGCATTGGCGAATATAAGAAATGCGTCTCCGCTGGTAAGAGTGTAGACGCAGTAAGTCTAACTTTTGGTGGAGAAGCGACAGCAAACTGAGCACAGTTAGCAGCACGTATGTTGTTCTGAAACAGGCCATTGTTGTTGTGGTTGTTCCTTCTTTTTCTGCAGCTTTATTGTGTCATAGAGGCTGGCAAACCAGCTTGGAGGCGCATTACCGCCACCAACTGGCCTGGAGTGGGTTAACTGGCGGTTCTTGGCTGCGCGCGCATGCGGTGACGTCATATTTTACCCCGGAACGCTCCGATTTGTGTTAACACGGAGCTGAAATGCGGAGCGTATCGATAACATTCCACCCTGGACCCTGGTATCAAAAGTTTCCAGATTCAGGCACTCTAGGCACCGTTTCCATGTTAACAGAAGGCTAATCCGCAATGAAATCTTCCCGGAGTCGACTGAATCCTACGCCGTGTAAACGGCCCCTAAGACTGTTATTATATGATGAAAATCTTAATGTTTTGTCAAGTTAAGAGCACTTCCTGTATTGGTAATTAACTTTGAGCTAACTTCCATTCATGCTTCAATATATTAAGTTGAATAATTTCATAACTATTTTGGTCAGGAATAGGATTTTGAGTTTGATTATCTTAAAAATAATTGTTTAATCAATGATAAATTAATCTGGCTGCAATTGAGAAAATTAGTCAGTGTAACCTAAAATGCTGAGTTGAATGGTTGGATAGTGGGGTTGATTTTACAACAGATTTCAAGTACAAATAATCTTTTAGTGTTTTCTACTTAATAGTTTAAGTTCAGTACTTTTAGCATTAAAGTTGAACCTACTTAAACCAATTGATTAGTCGATCATTACTCAAATCATTTAAGTGCAATCACTTGCCTCAAATTTTTTGAGTAAACTCTACTTATCCGGGTTTACAGTGTATGTCAGTGTCTGCCTAACCCTGTCGACAGCCTAAAAATAATAAAACTACATTTTTTTGCAAACTCCATCTGTCACCCACCTATGCTTTGGTTCTGACCAATCCATCCACTCGGCACACCTTATGACATGTACCATATGAATTACTGCTTGAAACTGATGGACTTTATACTAAACACTGCTGTCGTCAGTAGTTTGTGCACTGTTTTTATTTTCTCATGTAGGCTTCTTTGTTCTAGTCCATGTGCACACATTTCCACCAAAATAGAAAAGCACTACTTTCATTTATTTTTACCATTTCAGTTTTTTATCAAGAAGGTATAAAGGTAAGAAAAAATTCTAGTAGTTGAGTCAGTGTATATTGCTGTACATGCACAGAAATAAAAATGCAATTACATAACAGTAGGCGTGTATAGATCCTGCCCTCTGTTAGAATCTGTCCACACCACCTCCTCCACAGCACAGGCCAGACAACAGGGAAAACATCACCTTGAGTGGTGTAACCAACTCTGGACTGACCCCTCCTCCATGTCTCCACATCCATCTTGCATAGCCTGCAGAAGGGACACTTGAGTGCATGGTTGGCGGTCACAGCCTTTTCTAGCACCGAGCAGAAAAGAACTCATCAATCGGATTGAGGAACGGTGAGTAAAGGGCAAATACAAACCTTTAAAGTTATTGCGTTTGATGAAATCCAGTGGAAACCAATAGATGACGACAAACCTGGGCTGTTCTGGTCTGACCTGTACAACTACATTATGTAGCATGTCCACAAATAGAATCATGTGGGTGGTGGGTGATCCAGAACACCTGTGGAATAATAGAATAATGAGTGTGGTATTTCCTCTATGCCTGTGGTTCTCAAACTTTTTACAGTGGAGTACCTCCTGAAATATGTTTTTTTTTTTTTTGCCCAGTACCCCCACTCTCACTTCAGCATTTTTGATTGAAAAAAATTAAGCAAAATTAGTTCCTGTGCTAAAGGTGTCTGTTTTACACAAACTTTGTAAACAAACAACATATATTAAATATATTAAAAATAACAAATCTTTATAAGTACATTTTGTGTGCAAAATATAAACTGAAAAGTGCTGTTAAGGGTTAGTATTTTTTGTTGATTCTGTTATGGGCTGTGCCATTTGTTCTGTTGTATTTTTGTAGTTTTTTCTGTTCTCTTCCTTGTGTGTGTGTGGGTGTGTTCTGTTTCTGTTGTCCCTCCAACAGATAGCAGTTAAATTAAAGGAAGATGAGCTGCAGGTGTGCTGTTGTTCTGCTGGCAGCAGCTGATTGAGGATGAGCTGCAGGAGTGGTGTTGGTGTGCTGGCTGAGTCTGATTGGTGCTTTGGAGTTGAGCCGGGAGATTTAAAGGACAGATTTTCATTCCTCCCCGGACTCCTCTCATTCCATCCTCCCCTGTGTGCAGACCAGCCTTTTGTACATTTTTGTTAGAACTTTGTAAACCTTGTAATACAAGGAGGGAATCCTTTTCTTTAAGTTTTTGTCTGGTAAGATTGTTGTATTTTGGTTTCCTTCATTTTGTGTTTGTAGAATATGATTCCCTTACCTGATTTAATTTTTTCTTTTTTTGTAAATAAATATCTCATACTGCAGTTCCACGGTTGCTGGTCATTTTGATAATTTGCTCCTGTTTGTTAAGGGACATGGAGGGAGGGGAGTTTCACTTCATGTTGCGTCTCGGCAACCCCTAGACCGAGCGTAACAAGTGCCCTCTTTCATCGATAAGAAAAATACATTAAACTGTTATTAATGAATAAATTAACCTTTCATCAACAAAAAATGATTACATAATTACTCAAATAAACTCATATTGAATAATCTAAATAGAAATGTTCTTAAAATGTTACCAGAGCTTAAACAAGATAACTGACTGACTTACAAGTGCCGTCCAAACAGGGACCAGTTGTAATGTGAAGTGGTGGTCAGGCGGAACGTGCTAGCTATAGCTATTAACATGTGCTCTGGGATAGCTAACAAAAGAGCAAAGACTTTCAGATTTCTACTGATACTTAGTTTATTACACATTAAGGAACCATACAATGCCAGGTCTCCATGGCGCTAAGTCTAAGGCCCAATCCCATTTCATCCATTAGCCCTCCCCCTTACCCTTACCCTTACCCCTTGGCCCTTGTACTTGACACTGCCTCTTGAAACGGAGCTGCAAGGGTTAGGGGTTGAAACATTCTCCTATGAAATGAGATAACCCTTCGCAACCTGTTACGTCATCAGCGGTCATCGATGCTACTATAAACAGATGCGAAAACTTTGTTTCTGGAAGTTTTTGTCATGCCATGAGTTGCTGTAACCATTTGTGTTGCACGAGCCTTGGTCATCTTTTCACGGCAATCCACTATAAACCGCAGAAATGCGATCTATAACATATCGAAACAGCATTAAACGGTCGATCAAATGATTATGTTGTTTACAAAGGAAATACGTACATTTGCGTGTTTCTTTCATCACACTGCTGCACTTTTTGGCTGTGTTTACCTCCATCTTGCCAATGGTTTAAACAGAATTATGGGAAATTTCTCCAACCCCTCAGTTCGTAGTGTGGTTGCGGAAAATCTCCTTGAAAATCTCCGTTTCGAGGGCTGTTCGGCCCTGAACAGTAGCCCTTCCCCTCCGTCTAATCAGGAATTGGGACAACACTACCCTTTCACATGTACATGGAAAACAGAGGGGGAGCGGTAAGGGGGAGGGGCCAAGGAATGAATTGGAATTCAGCCTAAATCATACTTGAATATAGATTAGTCCGTAACACCTGTACCACTCATTATTTTAGTTGCAGAGCACAGAGTTGTGTGTGTGCGGTCCACGTCCATGGTCATTGAACCAGAAAAAGGTAAAGTGACCTATAACCTCACAGTACAATAACAAATAAGAGAGGCGCCGCTATGTGGCGCTACAGAGTACTACAACTGTAATACAGTAAAACTGACTGTTCCATTGTGCAGCTGCATCATATTTCAGGATTCTCTGTGATCCACCAGCCATTACAGTAATCTGTTACATTTCTGCTAATTGATTCCACTAATACACTGTAAATCTTACAGCACTAGGTACACTAGATCAGTGGTTCTCAACTGGTCTGGCTTTGGGACCCACTATCACCCCTCAATGACAAGCTGCAACCCAAACTGATAACACTTAAACTTCTCAAATGTATTTAGTAAAAAGATGGTGTGTTTTGAACCTGAGATAATACAGAATATCCATCCATCCATTCTCTTCCGCTTCTTCTGGGGCCGGGTTGCAGGGGTAACAGTCTAAGCAGGGACGCCCAGACTTCCCTCTCCCCAGACACCTCCTCCAGCTCTTCCGGGGGGACCCCGAGGCGTTCCCAGGCCAGCCGAGAGACATAGTCTCTCCAACGTGTCCTGGGTCTTCCCTGAGGTCTCCTCCCGGCGGGACATGCCTGGAACACCTCCCCAGGGAGGCGTCCAGGAGGCATCCAAAGCAGATGCCCAAGCCACCTCAGCTGGCCCCTCTCGATGTGGAGGAGCAGCGGCTCTACTCCAAGCTCCTCCCTGGTGACTGAGCTCCTCACCCTATCCCTAAGGGTGCGTCCAGCCACCCTGTGGAGGAAACTCATTTCGAACGCTTGTATCTGGGATCTTGTCCTTTCGGTCATGACCCAAAGCTCATGACCATAGGTGAGGGTAGGAACGTAGACTGACCGGTAAATCGAGAGCTTTGCCTCTCGGCTCAGCTCCTTCTTCACCACAACAGACTGATACAGCAACTGCATCACTGCAGACGCTGCACTGATCTGTCTGTCAGTCTCACATTAAACTTGTGATAATACAGAATATCACAAGTTTAATGACAAACCAGACTGACCAGCAGTTGGTGATACTAAACATGGAAAAATGCTCTTTAACACTGCATTGGGTACATTTGAACCAAAACCAAAAATGTGAACTTGGTTAAAAGTTAAAGGTGCATTCAGTCACTTATTCAAGAATCAAACACACTGTGTTTTTGTCCTCAATGTTGGTAAAACCATATCTGATGTAGTCGTTGTCATACCTGAGTTTCTCCATGACTTGAATAGAAAGTTTTGGGTCTTCTTTTTTGCCGTGCTGTGTGTATGCCTGGTGTTAATGAGCATTACAGCACATTACCGCCACCTCCTGTTGGGGAGTGTGAATGGGTGGCACTCAGCTCCATAAAAAATACAGCACAAGATTAGTTTCTTAATATTTTTTGCCCAGACAAAGGCCCCTGGCCCCCTGAATAAAGGTTTGTGACCCACTTTTGGGTCTCGACCCACCAGTTGAGAATCACTGCACTAGATCTTCAAATCCATTCTAATTGTATGGTGTAAAACTCGCCAAAAAACAATAGATATAGATATGTATCCTCCTTCTTAATTATATTGGATTTCTTCAAGTTTTCTGCTGCTTTTTCCTGCTTCCTTCCATGTATCATCATCTCTAGAGGGAAAGGATTAAATCATCCTATTACTGAGATACTGTTATTGTGTACAAAGATACTATTGCACTTACATCTTGTCTGAGTGGGTGGATAGACATACAAAGGGGACTATGGGGAAAGACTGAGACGGGGGGGATCACTGGTGAGACATTGAAAGGGGTGGGTGGGGTAGGGGTCTGGGTGTGAATAGAAGAGATACCAGAGCGGCGATGGGAAAGGTAGATTACAGAACAACAGGTAGAAGGAGTGGAGGGCTTTAGCTCCCCTGCTCAGTTCAATGAGAGAGGGACGGTAGAGGGAGGGGAGACAGATTAAGATTTAGACAGCTATTGCAAAAGGACGGATAGACAGAGAGGATGAATGACAGTTACCTTCTCAGGGATTAGGGGAAGGAGGTATGAGGGGAGTTGTGGGGTATTTGGATTGAGTGGGAAACTGGAGAAAAATTCAATGAAAGAACTGAAGTGTACTCCATCCTCTGCAAGTGTCTTTTTTAGCCAATAATCCTTTTGATCTGCAAAAGCAAACTTCAAAAACTGCTCAACTCCTAAACTCAATGTAGTGTTCAGTCTGATCACAGTCGAGGTGTAGAAGTATATTTGCATCAGTTATTAATCAGCATTGCAAAAAGATCCCCCCAAAACCATTCTCAAAATGTTTCTTTGGCCATCTTATTACTAGATCTTGCAATCCTTCAAATTTGAAGAAAATCGGATAAAAACTGATAAAATGGCGACCCAGTGAGCGTGAAAATGTGTACACAATTTTATTGTTATAAGAGAGCAAAATTATTGTACATAATGTTTTGTAACACAATAAATAATTACTACTCAACTCCTGTGTCTTTTTTATTACAAAATACACACATCACATTGTGACAACCTGAAAGTTGCACTAAACACCCCCCCCCCGTAGCATGCCTGTTAGCATCCGTATCCACCCCAGAAATCATCATCATATCCGTGTCGTCATCACATCCGCTTGGAGTTGGCGGCAGTTTTTAAATTTCCCCCCCATATCCGCATTCCGGGTGGATGAGTCGGCATTGTCGGAAAGCGTCGGAGCTACACCTCATAGAACGAAAATAACAGAAAAAGCACTATAGAAATCTAATCCATTATTAGTAGTAGGGTTTAGGCTTCCCATTCTACATTGACAATAATGGAAACTATTTGCTGCATGAAAATGGTCCATTCCTGTTTTCACTGATGGTTTGGTGTTTGGCCTACTTATACTATAAAAAAGGAAAAGATGGACTTTGGGCGACACGGTGGTGCAGTGGATAGCACTCGTGCCTCACAGCAAGAAGGTCCTGGGTTTGGTTCCAACACCAGTAGACGGGGGATGGGACCTTTCTGTGCGGAGTTTGCATTTTCTCCCTGTGTCTGCGTGGGTTCTCTCCGGTACTCCGGCTTCCTCCCACAATCCAAAGACATGCACTGATAGGCTAATTGATTAATCTAAATTGCCCATAGATGTGAATGTGAGAGTGATTGTTTGTGTCTATATGTCAGCCCTGCAATGACTGGTGAAATGTCCAGGGTGTAGCCCGCCTCCACCCATAAGTAGCTGGGATAGGCTCCAAGCGACCCTCATGACCCTAGTGAGGATAAAGCGGGTTCAGAAAATGAATGAATGAATGGACTTTGCAAATTGTAAACCTAGACAGAAGCAGCTGTTGGGTCAGGGCTGGGCTCATGTCATGTGCCTGATGGATTCATTGAAGTGTTATTGAAAAGAACATGATTTCTATGCGCTGATAAATTATCTAGACTCTGTCAGACTTCAGTAGGAGCAGAACTGTTTTCAAGGTCCTTAATTTCACTTCTTACATTGTCGGTAAGGAAGGTAATGAGTGTGAATGTGTTGTTAAAGTAGTGGTAAGCATGTTTTCATGGTTTCAGCTCACTTTTTTTTTCATAAGTGCAGATATTTTATGTGTTGTTTTAAATAAACCTTGGGTTAAAGTCAAAAGTCTCTCCTGTCTCTACGCCATTGTCCGACCCATTCCTTCCTTCCTAATCAAATGCCACGCTTGTTAGCCCACATTAGATTGTTGCAGTTTTTATTTGGAAATCTTTTTAATTTTAAATGAACTGTAAATTACTTTTAGATAATTAACTTGATATTGGTATAAATGTATAGCCTAGAATACACTGCATCGCAAAACATCAAAATATCTTTTAATGCTTGTCCTTTGACTGTGATGTTCAAGTTCATATCCATTATACTTTCAAGATTAATGAGAAACTGTGAGGTGATAAGGTGACTGTGAAATGATGACACCAGTTATACATATTAAATTACAATTTAACACAAATTTTACGACTTTTATTATTACACTAACCTTGGACCTCTAGGTCATTTAGTTGAGGCACAGCACGGTTATTTTACTGCTTTGTTTAATAAAAACTGCCGGCTTTAATAAAGCTTGAGTTTTTTTTTTACCTCCTGTCTCACAAAGTTAAAGTAAGTTACTCTATTAAGTCAAGTGAGATGAATGGTACATTCAACAGTTTACCTTCACACATTTCACATTTAACAAGTGAAGTAAATGAATATATTCTCTATATTCTCTCATGGAAATAAAATACAGATGTTATTTCACTGATATCACCATTTTTAACCTTGTAAAACCTGACCCATCAAAAAGTAGATACAAAATTCAGATTTTTTGGAAATGAGACATTTAATAAACCTTTCAGCAATATCCAGAAAAAACATTTTGTCATATCATTTTGTTCACGATATATTTTTGTATCACATTTGATTCATTGAGCATTTTAATACAATTTAGCTGTATTATACAGAATCAGTTATCAAGTAACTATGCATTGTTTCAGTACATGAAGTACTTAAAAAAAAAAAAAAAGAATAATATAAATGTTCTCCTCAACATAACCTTTTGAAAACTAGAAGCACTTGGAGAGTGCAGACCTCCACCAAGGCAGATCAGTGCCCCGGATTTGGATGAAAATTTCAGGAAATGTTGATACTGGCACAAGGAACAAATTATTAAATTTTGGTGGTGATCGGGGGTGGGAGTGGGGGGCACGGGGCTACGGGGGCCCACTGATCTGCCTTGGCGGAGGTCTGCGCTGTCTTTTCTAGAAAAGCACTCGTAGAGCGCAGACCTCCGCCAAGGCAGATCAGTGGGCCCCCGTAGCCCCCCCAACCCCGATCACCACCAAAATTTAATCATTCGTTCCTTGTGCCAGTATCAACATTTCCTGAAATTTTCATCCAAATCCGTCCATAACGTTTTGAGTTATCTTGCACACAAAGAGACAGACAAACAGACAGACAAACAAACCCGAATCCTTGGCGGAGGTAAAAATTACCAAAGACTTTCCTGCAAAAAGTGTGTGGATGATTTAATGATTGCAGCCATATTAAAAAAGGCAAAAAAGAGAAAAAAAAAGCCCTTCCACTGGCTGCAGTGGGATGGTAATCCACCAGGGGACAGAAAACACATGTCATGGCATATATAACAGGTTTTTAAGGAAAGTATTAATGTTGTTGATTAGATAGAGGTCTCAGAACCTGGCGTAGCAAATATGATACAAATAGTTTTATAGGATTAAAACACTTTGAGAGTGTATGTGTGATGTAATAGAGTGTGCTGTGGATTCTCTGTAAAAGTCTTGTTTATGCAGCAAAGATAGTACACTGGTACTTTCTGCCATATATAATACAGTAATTCCGATAAACACAAATTCTTCATTGCATACAGTACACAATTACTTTTCATTCGGAGGGATCATTCTCTGTTCACTTGCAGACACCATTAATTCTTATTAAAAAAGAATGAGGTCATAATAATTTGCTTGCTCTTGCAAAGTGCACCAGTCAGTCAGGATGCGACAAAGTCTTAATGAGACAACATGGAAATGCTTTTAGATAGTGACCTTCTTTTCAATAAGCATCATTTTAAAAAGGATGTGAATGCATGTGTAATACTGTACCAGATGACAAATACCTATAGGGAGAGGAGAGGATGACGTAAAAATGATGTTAAACTCTAAAGGCGCTACAACCACATGGCTGTATGTGTACGTGTGACGAGTGTGTAATGAACACATCAAAGTCCCTGTTATCATGTCATCTACAACCACAACCACACGCACACACACACACACACACATAGATATCAAGTGATAAGAGTTCAAAGTTGGGTCACAGGCTTTGGATTTTCTCTGGGGGATTTTTTATGAGTGTTGTGAAGTATTTATGCTGTTTTCTCTGTAGTGCTAAGACTCATGGGTCAGCGGTTAAGACACTCAAGTTCAAATCATGGTCAGTTATATGGTCAGTGATTTGAACTCTTCATAAACAAATATTTGTGTGTAGCGTAGCATCACATACAGCGTGAACATGAATAGAAGCCCAGATTGCAGTAAAGGTGATAAGGTAAGCCTGGTTTTATGTGTTGTAGCTGCTCAGTGATCAAACATAAGATATCCAATCCAATCCAACATTATTTGTAAAGCACTTTAAAACAACCACAGTGGACCAAAGTGCAGTACAGAAAAATAAGTAAAAATCAAAATATCAGAGTAAAATACAAGAATAGATTAAAAATAAACAAATAAATAAAAATACAGAAGATTAGATAAAACCCGAATAAAAGAATAAAATACAAGAATAGATTAAAAACATAAAAAGCTGTTCAATTTAAAACAACAAATAAGAACAATAAACAAACCAAATAAAACAGTTGAATAAATATAATACATTCAAACATCTCATGGGGTTTCAAAAGCCAAGGAGAAAATATGGGTTTTGAGAAGGGATTTAAAAACAGATTGAGAGGAGGCCTGTCTGATATGGAGAGGCAGATTGTTCCAAAGTTTAGGAGCTGCTGCAGCAAAGGCACAGTCAGAACCATTAGTTTGGCATTTTAAAACACACTTTCTGTTAAAGGGGTCATACTTTGTTAAACCTACTTTTATTAGTCTTTGGTTCATTTATTTGTGTATTTGGACCCTAATAGTTCAAAAAGTTTGAATTTGAACCTTCCAGGTGCTGCAAAGCTATCTTTATATTCGTTTTGGCAAAAATTTAGTGGATTTCTACAACCTGTTTTAATTCCTGCTTAATTTGTTACGTTTTATAACTAGTAACGTCACGACATTTGCACATATAAGGTCAAGAATTCTGACGAGCATTTCTTTGAGTACGCCATAATTGTTTGTCAGCAGCAGCGGTTGTAGTCCACACTGAAATATGTCCAAACTTTGAGCCGATTACCTAAAATGTTCAGTTGTCGGTTGAACAGGACAGAGCAGCACAGTCAACAACCTGGAGGGGGTGGAGTGTGAAGTGGCTCATTTGCATTTAAAGGGCCAGCGCTCAAAACGCACTTTGTGGTGTCATTACTCAGAAATAGGGTTGAAGATGGACCTGTGGAGTTTAATTACACTGCAAAAATCTAAATCTTACCAAGTGTATTTTTCTCATTTTTAGTTAAAATATCTCATCACATTTAAAATAATACATAATCACCTACAGAGTAACTTGTAAGTGAGATATAAGAACTTATTTTTAGACAATCGATTTTGAAAATCTTATTTCAAGAAATCTTACCAAGATAATTTTCACTTGTTCCATTGGCAGTTTTTTTTTTTTTTTTTTTTTTTGCTTAATTCAAGATTTTTATTTATTTATTTATTTTTTTTGCTTAATTAAAGTGTAATGAAGAATTCAGACCCAAGCATAAAATTTACAGTTTATGTAGACCACAGGGAAACGTTTTAAAATGCATAATTCCATTTAAAAAAGCAAAATATCATGCCTTTAAAACTTTTCCAATATTTTTTATATAAATACCTCCAACTATTGAAGTCTCAAATCAAAAACATTTAGACTACAATGACTCACTGCAGTTTTCATCAGGATTAAAGTGAAGCCAAACAAATGGAGCATAATGGAAAGAATACTGCTGCACTTTAAGCAGCATATGGAAAGGAAAAACTACTGCCCTGAGCTTTGCTAATAACAGTGTTAGACCTCAATAGTGACGCACACTTGTGTGTCCAAATAGTTTGCATTTCTACCAGGCTTACCAGTTATCTCCATTAACCCACAAAGAACCAGTACGACTATTGTGGCAGTTCCCAAATTATTTCCCCTCTATATTTAACCTTTCTTAAGTGATTTATCACCGTTTATTATAATATTAGTCTCTACATTTTGCTTTTTTTCTTTGACACAGGTATTTTCCCATATATAGTTTACTGATCATGTAGATGTTAATAAAAGCTCAGAGTAATGTCAAAAACAGAGAAAAGAACAGCAAAAAGATTATTAACTAAACATAAACCAAGTGTCTCCATCCATTGTCATTGATCCAATTCCATGGGTTTTACTGGTGAATCAATATTGTAGAAGATGACAGTGATTCCACATTCACTACAGAGCCTCTGAATGTCCAAATGGGTCATATCTGATGATCATCAAAAGATGACAAACTGTATTTTACACCAATTATTTACATGGATTGATAGAATTAGCGGATCAACAGGTATTAAACATTTTAGATCAGGAGATGTGTTTGGTTTACAGTGAATGTTTAGGTCTTTATGGGTGAAGTTTAAAACATGTCAGGAAGGGATTTACAGAGAGTCTAAAAGTTTGCTGCAAACATTCATTTTACTTTAAGAATGAACATTTTGGTGACTAAAACTCCAGTGTTATGAACACTAGAGAGGCACATGTACAATATATGATCTAAAGAAAGTTGATACATCTGATTAAACTGCGGTTCATGTTACCTGACTTCAGCTGCATATGTGAATGAAATGCTGAAACTGTGGACTGTGGAAGTATGTCCCACAGTGCAGTGAAAGACAAAAAGCTGTGTGTGATGAAACACATTTACAAAAGAAAGACATTCTTTCTGTCGGCAAAGTACGTGGATGCTCTTATACATTAAATTATACTGAGATCTTATGTGCTGCAATGTAACTATCATCACATTCTTTCAATCTTCTTGATATCATGCTTCTCTGTAGATCTTATATTTATCCTCATAAAAAGAAAAAAGAAAAAAAACATTGGAATTTCAAACATTACACTCACGATGTTTCCAAATATGACAATGACAGAAGGACACAGAGTTCTATTTCTTTTAATGATGTGAACATCCACTGCATATGGGTACATAATATATATTGAACAGACTGACAGAAATAAGACTATATTCATAGAAGATGTGTGCAGTCTGTATGGATATCATGTCATGGGCATCAGAGCTTGACCTGAGGTTTAAACTATGGGCTTTTTCATTCACCACAAAGCTGCTGAGGCAGTAAATGGAGGACAGCCAAGTGTGCTTCCATAATCAAAATGTCAAACCGCTTACCAACACCAATGCCATCATCATCCATCATCATCGTCATCATTATTGCCATCTCCATCTCCTTCACACAAGCTGCAACTTCCTTTTTTTGTCCATTTCTGTTTTGGCCCCAAATCAGAAGAGAAGGCCTACAGTGTAAATGGGATTTTATTCCTCATCCCTCAACTTTATTATTGACTTCTCTGGATTATTTTTTTACTCTTTTATTGAATGTCTTATAATGAACACAGCTACAGAGGAATAATACCCAAATAATTCTTCTTCTTATTATTATTATTTTAAGGTTGGTGCTACCAAGAATGAAGACTGTAACCTCAGTCTGCCATCTTTCGTACCCCACTGCTCATATTTCACCACTACATTTCTTTGTCTTTTTTTTGTAACTAGTTACATTAAAAGGCTTGGTTGACTGATCACAACTTCAATTACTCAGCTACCTGTCAACAAAGCAAAACCAAAAGCGAAGCAGCTTAAACATGCAGGAGACTTCGTCACCAGTTTTTCATCATATCTGTCAAGCCTCAGTCATAGCCTAAGTATCACGAATCTGTAAGTCTTTCAGTGATTACTCACCTGAATCTCTTCCCTCATGGTGAACAATTTCAAAGTGCCATCCACCATAAACAAACCATGTGTTTACCATCCATATGATATTAGTATATGGATGAAAAAAACATAATGCGGAAACGGCTGAAACGCAGAAAAATTCCGAAGATGCCCGAGTTACATCCCGGCTCTGTTTGTAAACACATGGTTTGTTTATAGCGGATGACACTTCGAAATTGTTCACTGTGAGGAAATTCAGGTGAGTAATCACAGAAAGACTAATGGATTCGTGATACTTAGGCTATGACTGAGGTTTTACAAATTTGGTGAAAAACTGGCGACGAAAGTCTCCAGCAGCTTCAACAAAACTTGGTTAAATCAGCAACTGACCAGTACCTTTATATTTTGTAAAAAATTAGTGAACAATTATTACCATTAAAATGTAATAGACATCTGACCTTAAAAGATATGAATGTGTGTGTATTTTTGTACTTTTCCCTAGTGTGCTAAAGAGAGATGCTAATCACAGGTAGCATGCTAGGCTTAATGTGTTAGCGTATAGTTTAGCTTAATAGTATCAAATGAACCAATCTCAACCGTTTATCAAAAGAAGCACAGGCACTTCAGTATAAAAAAAGAAAATTACATTACTAACAACTAGGATAAAAGTTATTTTATGATTAGAAATGTGTTTTTTTTAATCATATATAGAAGGTTGAGACATAGCCAAGACATTAACGTGCTTCAAAAAAAATCTAACTCTGTCCATGTCCATGAGTAAACTGATCAAAAGCCAAAAGGACCTTAATGTGAGATGGTTTTTCAACTGAGAAAAACATAATTTACTTTTTGAATTGCATGAGGCCTATTCTCAAATCTAATTTCCTGCTGCCAAGTATATTTGGACCATAGTTACTGAAGATTCAGGTTCAAGTCCAGGGTTTGTAATCGGAGGCAGCATTTCATAACAATATTTTATTTTAAGTCAGCCTATAGTACCATCCCCCAGTACTTAATGGTACCAATCATGACATTTGATGGATGTCATTCTCCATCTCCCTCTGCCTCCTCTCAATGTCTACTGTAAAATAAAGGCCAGCACACAGAGGATTTTATAATAGCTACTTTGAGACCTTGGAGTTAAGCACTAATGGTGTCATGTGTCCTTTGCTAAAACAACAGAAGAGACCTAAAAGTTAATTTACCTGATGATTGAGTGCTGTCAGTCTGTTGTCTTGAGTCCGTGGAGACTTTGAGCTTGCTTTTGCTCCTCATTTATTGTATCCAGTCCATACAAATTAACGTCCACTGCCACCTGTGCACATTATACACCTGATTACTTTTTGAGCCGCTGTTGGAAGTAGAACCAATCCATAACTGCTTTATTCATTTGAAAATGTGAAGGGAAGTTGACTGATTTTATAATGAACCTGGGAGTTATATATTGCGGTGACATGTTTATGACTACAGTGAGGTTTCATGTTCCTAGTGTGAAGCATTTGTGTAATTACTTTACCTTGTTTCAGAAAAAAAATCAAGCCACTGCTATGAAAAAAAAAGACAGTGGAAAGAAACAGCAGCAGCGCAAAAAATGTGGAGTTGGAAAAAAAAACAAAAACAAAAACTGCTCAAACCCAAAAAGAGCTCTTGCATTTGAAATTATTTATGATACTGTTGCTGTTCGATGTAGTTGTTGGAATTAGACCCTAGTCATTCCTTTGAATATGCATAACAGGAGGAGCTGTATTAACAGTCTGGAGCGACAACATTATCAGTGTGATGTATTCATGCCAACTACTGCAAACAAAAAGACTGTTGCATTTGAAATTATGAGCCCCTGCTTTGCTCTCTTCCCACAAATGCTTTATTTAATTTCCATCCGCTGCCAGTAGCATCTGCCCGCCATCATCACATTTGAAAGGAACTGTCTGGCACAATGAAAGGTACTTGGGAAAGGTGAGTCGGGCAACATATTAAAACCACTGTGTGGCTGGATGCCAGGCCTGACATTCATCTTTGGAGAACTTGTAAAGTTGGCAAAGACAATGCAATAACTTTTGCATCTGTATTCAGAGGTCAAGCATGAGCGAAATGTCTTAATAGTTTATGATTCTCAGTCGGTTGCCACGATGTGATACTTTGATTTCTTACTGTATTAAGCACCAAATTAAAGGGTCAGTATGTGTATGTGCACTGAATATGCATCCAAATGCTTCTGTATTGCCAGTGACTGGGTTGTCCTTTCTGCATGAGCACTCCTAGATGTTACTGCGGAATAATTTTTCTGTCTTCACTAGTGTTTGACAACTAGCTAGATCAGTGTTTTTCAACTTTGGGGTTGGGACCCCACATGGGGTCAACTCGAATTCAAATGGGGTCGCCTGAAATTTCTACTAATTGTTAAAAAAAAAATTAAAAAATAAATAAACAAATACTACTACTACTACTACTACTACTACTACTACTAATAATAATAATAATAATAATAATAATAAAGAATACATGGTGAGTTGACAGAGACAATCCCAATACATAACAGACATGACAAACTCTGAAGCTGAAACTGAAGCACTGTGGTACTGTTTATCTGTCAAATGTTCATTGTGGTCGGTTTCAGATGCTGCAGCTTTTTCATAATTCATAGTTTGACTTATCGTTTGTTCAGTATTAATTTTCAGCCTTGTAAATCCAAGCTGGACTGACTGTACATATCCTGACCAAGGAAAATAAAATTCTCACTTTGTGCAGTAATCTCCACCTGGCTTTTCTCTCTCCGTCCATACATTATATAGACTAAAAGGGTCTAAAATTAACATTTGTTTGCAGTATAGTATAGCAAACTATTCCATGATCAAAACCAAATGAATTTTAGCAAAAAAAAAGTCTCCATTTTGAAGGTCTGGGGTCTCCAGAAATTTGTGATGTTAAAATGGGGTAACGAGCTAAAAAAGTTTGGGAACCACTGAGCTAGATAGAGCCCCTCATGTGCCCCCACCCTACTGCATCTTTACAGACTGGAACTACATCTGCAAATGGACGTCCATCAGTCCTGGTGCATCTACAGCCTGTCTGTCCATGGGAGTGGATCTGTTCTTCACTGTGGTTCTCCCCAAGGTTTCTCTTTTCCCACTGGGTTTTTGGAGTTTTTCCTTGCCCAGAAGGAGGGTCTAAGGGCAGGGGATGCCCAGGGCATTAATCCATTCCCTTCTTCTACTGTTTATTTGACTGTTGTTTGTTTTCATACCCAACTAATTCTGTAAAGCCCTTTGTTTTTGTTTTTTTTTTGTATTTTTTATGTTATCTACCTGTTGTGAAGCACATTACGTCTGCCTTGTGCATTAAATGTGCTCTATAAATAAAGTTGAATTGAATTGAAATGAACTGAATTGAATTGAATTGAAATGAACTAGCTGTACAGATAGCTAACAGTCATCAAGACCCACAGAAGAAGACCTGCTGTTGAAAACATGACTCACAGTTTTCAGGTGATTAGACACTAATAAATATGTAATTATTGAGATTTATTTCTGTTTCTAGGATTAGATCTTCTTACACTGGACATACACAGTATGTGGAAACTATGCCACCGATGGGATCAGTGTTGGTAAGGTTGGCTTCTGTTTTCTTGCAAAACTCAGCAGTATTTTGGAACTTTTTCAAGTGCAACTGGTTCCAGAGGTAAAAATTCTCATTGATTTTTTTCTTCTTTTTTTTCTCGGACTGACACTTTGGCCACCTGTACAGCTAGGTGTTGTGTGGAACTCGCCCACTTGAATTGCCAAAAATAACTGCTGCCCATCCTATAACATCTTTTGGTTTCTTTTTATTTCTTATGAAAAGGTACAAATCTGTGTTTCAAAACTTCAGAGTGGAAATGAGCTCACTACTGCTGTTGTGCAACAAGACATATCCATTAGCAGAGCTTTAATTTAATCCCCATGCAGGACTGGAAGTTGGTGAAAATCTAAATGACAAGTCTGAGAAAACTGAACTTCAAAATGCAGGTTTTATGGACTTCCATCTTAAAACTTCTGTTGAAATAAACGGGCTCTGAATTTGTTCCACTTGCATTTACTGCCTTCTCTCTATGATAATCTGAGAAGTGCTCATGGGTACTGTAATTATTTGAGCCAGAGAAAACATGATTTCTCAGAAATTAAGTTTTAAATAATTAACTGTGTCCATAAAGGAAAACTTGAGTGTTACATAAGAGTCATCTGATTCTTACATGTGGTTCATGTTGGAGTGTAGGTCACAGAAGATTGGTCCCAACTGAAACTACATCAGGGATGAGGAATCAATGGAGATACCGTTTGAATACTGTGAGATCTGTGGTGGGTTGAATTAATCTCTGAAGGTCTTTTCCACTTGACAAATATGTATAAAAGTTCTTCTATGTTCTTTTACAAGCCATTTCATAAACTGGTCCTCAGCTGGACCACACAGCCCAAGGCCCACTGAGGCTGATTATGGTCTAAACTTTCCAATATTCTTTTCACATTGTTGAACAGTAACTCTTCTTTGAGGAACCCATAAAAATGACCTGGACAAGGACAGAAAAACAATAAACATAATCATGTTGTATGCTGAAACTGAAGCCCTCTTTGGAGGCATTTTCAAACACATCTTTGCCTGTTGATTAACTATAAAATTGTACTTTCTGAGAGGAAAAAAAAAATCTTTATCCTTGCTAGTTTTGACCAATCTAGAGAGGTTTCATTTATAGAATTGACAGATTTACTTTGACTAGATGTTATCATCTGTTATTCAAGCCGATGTATTCATGATTGAAACACATCCTTAACATTTAATACTTTGTTAGCACCTTGTCCTTGAGTTTTACAGCGATTTCAAGTGAAAAACTGCCTCTTGTCCTTCCTCGCTCAGGAAAGCTGCATGTGTCTGAGCATATGGATTTTACCGACACACTGTATGTGCTGTGAAAGTAATTAAACAGCGGATTAGTGGGGTATTGAAGGTTTAAGACTGCTGCTGTTACCTGCAGGTATGAGCTGGTTTTAAGGTAATAAGATGCAGACTTTTGAAGATCAGTATTAGCCTTATATCCAGGAGAATTACAGCTGCCAATATCTGACAACTTCTGCAAGCATTCAGAAATCATAAAACTACACATCCATTTTCCAAAGGTGAAATTAAAAACTTTAAGGTTGTTTTACATTAAACTATATTACATTAAATAGGAGGACACTGAACGCTGTTGTAACAGGTTCAACAGGACAGAGCTCTGTAACTTGTTACTTTATGCTTATTCTGAACTCATTGAAGGCAACTTACTGCCTAATTTTCACTAAAGATTCAGCAGAAAGTTGGAGTGTTCAGCTCTCTGCTCGCTCTTTAACTGCTGCTGGTCACAGTTTACATAACTAGAAAAGCACTCTGAGAGCACAGACCTCCGCCAAGGCAGATCAGTGCCCCCCCCCCCCCCGATCACCACCAACATTTAATCATTTGTTCCTTGTGCCAGTATCAATATTTCCTGAAATTTTCATCCAAATCTGTCCATAACTTTTTGAAAGATCCGGATCAGTCTTTGCCATTTGATAGAACACCCCATTGTAAATCCCTGAGTCAAATTGCATGAGATTTGCACAATTCCCCCATATTGTGATTTCCACCATAAATATTAGTCCCATATTTATTTTACCTATATTTTAAGATTCCTTGACCATGAAAACATACCATTAGCAACTGGATTCATAATTATATCCTTATTAGTTCAGTAGTTACTCACGAAAATCACATTTCTCGTAATGGCGGTTTTCTTCTGGATCTAGCTCCTTAAGTATTAAAGCTACATGAAATCCGGTGGCATACTCCCGGTGCGGAACTGACTGAGCTACACGATGGGGCTTGTCAGAAATTTCTACCTTTAATATTAAAGGCACAGTAGACCAAAAAGTAAGGGCACCCCCATTTTTTATATAAATTGAGATAAAATCCGCCTTCTGGATCAGATCCGGATCAGCCTTTGAAATGTGATAGAGGACCCCATTGTCAATTCCTGAGTTAAATTTCATGAGTTTTGGTCAATAATTAAGCAAGATATTGGGAAACGAAAATTTTGGCCCCAGTTACCACAATGTTAACGAAAATTTCAAAGTGATCCAGAATCCAGGATTTCTTCCGGATCACCCCCAAAAGTTAATCATTTCTTCCTTATCCCATTTCCAACAAACCCTGAAAATTTCATCAAAATCTGTCCATAACTTTTTGAGTTATGTTGCACACTAACGGACAGACAAACAAACAGACAGACAAACAAACCCTGGCAAAAACATAACCTCCTTGGCGGAGGTAATTAGTGTATTATCACCACCTATGGTTGAAGTTTGGATAAAAGGTCACTTGTTTTTTTTATTTTAAAGGTGGGGTATGAGATCTTAGAAAAACGGTTTGAGCAAGCTACATTTTGAAAATACTCAATTCAAAGTCCAAACCCCTTTCTTCAGACATCCCGCTGAAGCCACGCCTCCAGAGTACTGGTACGCAAAATGCTTGTTCTTGAGGGTTCACGAGCGCTGCACAGTTACAATTCGCCCGGCTCCAGCGGCCCCGGTCCAGATCCATGCATACCTCATTCAGTCTCCTCCAACATCTCCACTCTTACAGAACAGCCCCAGTTCAGACCTTTCTGTCTGACGTTATATTTCCTAGTGATTTATATTAGTGACAAAACAGTTTGCCGGTGAACTTTCCATCCTAATATAACTAATATAGCCAAGCTCTGGCTCTGGCTTCGTTTCCTGTACAGTTGCTCCAAGCCTCTGAGAATGCACGATTCATGCACGAAGAGGGGTACACGGGGAGGGGGGAGGGACAAATGACAGTTGAGTTTGACTGACCATTCAATCATTTCGATTGGGCGCTCAAAATGATTGGATGGTGTTTTTTCAGTCCTGTCCATTCCACAGGTGACTAGTTTTTTGGGGTTTTTTTTGTGTGTGTTAGAGCATTTAATTACCTCCGCCAAGGAGGTTATGTTTTTGCCAGGGTTTGTTTGTTTGTTTGTTTGTCTGTTTGTTTGTCTGTCCGTTAGTGTGCAACATAACTCAAAAAGTTATGGACAGATTTGGATGAAATTTTCAGGGTTTGTTGGAAATGGGATAAGGAAGAAATGATGAAATTTTGGTGGTGATCGGGGGTGGGGGAGGCCACGTTTGTCTGTCCGTTAGTGTGCAACATAACTCAAAAAGTTATGGACAGATTTGGATGAAATTTTCAGGGTTTGTTGGAAATGGGATAAGGAAGAAATGATTACATTTTGGTGGTGATCGGAGGTGGGGGGGCCCACGGGGGGGGCCACTGATCAGCCTTGGCGGAGGTCTGCGCTCTCCGAGTGCTTCTAGTTAAATTATTGTAATCGGGGATTTTAATATAATAAAAAATGCCCTGGGAAAACATCTTGCACCCCACTTTTAAATCTGAACATACAGTTGAAGAAATCTATGCACAAACAGTTTTGTGCTGTGCTGGAGATGACCATCTACACAAATAAGTACATAAAACTAAGCTAGTGTGATGTATCTGTCTATAAATGATTGTTTCCAGCCGAAAATGCCATGCAGTTATGGTTTGACACATTCTAACAAGCTCAGAGGCTGCTAATGTAGCAACACGAGCAATAATGTGAAAACTCCCACTTATGTGCCACAATTCCAGGAGGATTTCTATGTAAAAACCAGCATAAAGTAATATAAACATCTACCAACCACTAACAAATAATTGTTTCCATGAGGAGAAACTTTGCAGGTGTGTGACTGTACAAATTCACCATGGCAACATCTCGGTAAATTTATGCAATGTCACAACATTCATATTCTCTCAGAACTGTATGTATTTGATGGCAGCGTCAGACCACTTGGTGAAGTCTTCTCCATCATATTCCTAAGATTCTCAGTGGGGTTCAGGTCTGGACTCTGTGGTAGACGATCAATGTGTGAATATGGAGTCTCATACACCCTGCACCACTCTGTCACTATTTGACCCTGATGGATCCTATGATTTTCATCTTAGAACATATAAGTGTGATCAGAGACACAAAAAACAAAACAAAAAAAAAACAAAACATCCACTGATGTTCAGACCTGGTCATGCAGGATACCTGACCCACTGAACCAACCCCAGATCATAACACTGCCCCCACAGGCTTCTACTGTAGGCACTAGGCATGATGGGTAATGACTTCTTCTGCTTCTCCTCTCACCCTGATGAACCCATCACTGTGGAACAGGGTCAGTCTGGACTCATCAGACCACATGACGTTTGTCCATTGAAACACAGTCCAATCCTTACACCCTTTAGTAAATTGAAGCCTGTTATTTTAATGATCTTCTCTGATGTTTTGTCCTAATCCCATGATAATGCGATGGACAGTTTTAACCCTATTTTACTTCCAATTTTATTTCTACCGAAGGTACAAGGCATGATGGGTAATGACCTCATCCCACTCTCTTCTCTTCCTATTACTCTGAAATAGGATCATGCATATCTGCCATTTTTCTTTGATATTATATACATACCTACCTACATACATACATACGCACTTATATACATACATACATACATACATACATACATACATACATACATACATACGCACTTATATACATACATACATACACACACACATACACACACACATATACATACATACATACACACATACTGTACGTACATACATACATACGTACATACATACATACACACACATACATATATATATACATACACTCACATTCATTCATACATACATACATACATACACACATATACATACACACTTGCATGCACACATACACACATTCATACATACATACATACATACATACATACATACACATTTACATACACATACATACATACATACATACATACACACACACATATACATACATACATACATACATACATACATACATACATACACACACACATATACATACATACATACATACATACATACACACACACATATACATACATACATACATACATACATACATACATACATGTATATACACTTACATACACACATATACATACACACTTGCATGCACACATACACACATTCATTCATACATACATACATACATACATACACATTTACATACACATACATACATACATACACACACACACACACATACATACACACATATACATACATACATACATACATACATACATACATACATACATACATACATACATGTATATACACTTACATACACACATATACATACACACTTGCATGCACACATACACACATTCATACATACATACATACATACATACATACACATTTACATACACATACATACATACATACACACACACACACATACATACACACATATACATACATACATACATACATACATACATGTATATACACTTACATACACACATATACATACACACTTGCATGCACACATACACACATTCATACATACATACATACATACATAAACACTTTTTTTTTTTTTTTTAACAAATTAAAGCCTGTTTTTCTAATAATCCTCCCTGATAGTCTTAATCCTTTGGGAATGTGTTGGACAGTTTTAACCCAGTTTTACTAGTTTTAATAAAGCCATTTCTTTACTTGATGCAGGCCACCAGAAAAAGTTACATCTTCTCCATGATACCTGCATATGTTTTCTATGGTTGGTTAAAAAATGAGAAGCTACTCACTGCATCATTCTGGGCTATATTAATCACTGCAGTAATTATCCAGTGGATGGATGTTACCAATTTGCTTAGTTAATTCTTTTGTGATTAATATTTCTGTGCTCTCTGTGTTCTCCATTGTCCTTTCGATGTGCCAGCCTGTTCAGGACGCCGTTTCTCCAGTCTACCCACTCACCTCCTCCACCAGGAGCTCACTTTTCCCCTCGTCTTGGGTCATTTCAGTTCACCACCTCCATCTGCCATCATCACCTTCTGCAGCTGAATAAGTAATACAACCCATAAAATCACCCACTGTATGTGCCACATTTTAATGATCCATTTTGACAAAGAAACCTCAACAGGCACTCTAATTTTCCTTCATATCCTTTGTACCTTTCTTTAGTATGGACATTAAATAGGTTTTAAATTACATTTATAATGGTTTTAGTTTGACATGTGTTGTTGGTCCCTTAATGAGAAGCAGAAGCTGTGATGGGTCGCTTATGTGGTCTTATGGCTCTATAAATGGCTTTCAAAGGAAGAATGAGACAGCATGAAATTGACTAGACCTGTGTTTAAATATGAGAAAAGAGGGTTCTGAGAAAAAAAAAAAAAAAAAAAAAAAAATCTATAATTAACTGACAATCAACATCATGTCTTAGGAAATGTATTACAATAGGGAATTGACAGAAACAGTAATAATGATTCACATGGCACAATTTCATTTGATCAAAATGTGACTCACATTGTTTGAGCAAAATAATCATAAAGAATAAAAACAACTGGAATGATTTTTTAAATGTACATGTAAAAAATTTGAATACCAACAACAGGCGATAAACTGTACCAAACTAAATATAAAATATATGTCTGTTGCATGACTTTAATGTCATTACTGTTATACTATTTAAATGAGGTTTTATTTTATTTTTGTTTTTTTACTTTTTGTCAATTAGGGTTCAGAGGGGTCTAAATCCATTTATATAGTGAAATGTCAGTTTTTAATAAGTCCCTCAAACAGTCAATAGTGGAACCTATATGCTTGTTTTCTATTTCACCTTTCTTAGTGAGGCACCAGTTAAAGGTTCAGAAGGGACTAAATTATTTTATTTAACTCAGATTGAGTGGTTGGTGTGTTATACCTGCAGTAGATCACAGTTTCTAAGGAGATAGATAGGGGATGGATACAGCAGAATTATGTCTGAACAAAATGATGAAATTTTATTTATTTATTTTATTTATTTATTTGCACATAATAAAAACAGCAATGGGGAAACACAACAACATTCAAACAAGTAACAAAATTGTGCAGGAGAGGTTAGAAGCCAAAAAAAAAAGGCTTATATGAATACCTCCCCTGAAATGAACAATACACAAAAAAGAATTAAAAAATACAAGATAACTGAAATAATAAACTAAAGTAAAAACAATAAAAATGTAATCCACATTACAAATCATCAAATACAAATCAAGTGATATACAGCCTTATATTTTTTCGACATTTTTTCAGATGCTTTTTAAACAATGATAAAGTAGATGTTTTTTTTGGTCGTCACGTTGGTGCTCGACATCTGAGCTGAAAGTGAGGAATCTCCCATCAAAATATGCTGTTGAAACGTGGTTTTGGAAGTGGTTTTCCAGTAACCTGCTAAGTTCTAGCCATCTTAAATGCTGAATGAACAGGGGCTAACAGCGGACCAGGGGCTAACAGCGGACAATTGATCTGGTGTATATGGGGTGTATAATTTAACTGACATTTTTCTGTAAGCGTCTTGTACCATTTATTCACTCGGTCTTTTTACAGCAGTACATCACTTCCCTTTGTGCTCAGCTGTGTCTATCACCTAGATGGAGCTGTGTTGATGTAAATAGGTTTAGTTTATTTACCTTCCCCTGAACCGGACAGCACAGATAAAGGACTGGCAAATAAAATATGAAGTGTGAAGATGTGAAACGTCTCATACAAGACTTAATCTGTATCAGGAGAATCCATAAAAACCCAGTTTGTCAGATGTAGTTAGATAACACATTAATGTTAACTACACTACCAGTCAAAAGTTTGGACTCACCTGATTTTTCTTTATTTTCATGACTGTTTACATTGTAGATTCTCACCGAATGCATCCAAACTATGAATGAACACATACTGAATTATGTACTTAAAAAAAAATGTGACATGACTCAAAGCATGTTTTATATTTTAGGTTCTATAAAATAGCCACATTTTGCTTTTATTACTGCTTTGCCCATTCTTGGCATTCTCTCGATGAGCTTCATGAGGTAGTCACCTGACATGTTTTCCAAAAGTCTTGAAGGAGTTCCCAGTGATGCTGAGCACTTGTTGGCCATCTGCAGTCCATCTCATGTCATTTAAATGAGAAAGTGAGTCCAAACTTTTGACTGGTAGTGTAGCTTCTTTTTTTACTCATTAATTTATTACTTGTAACCAGAGGTGGGTAACCTCAGCTCCATAGAATAAAAGTCGTGTCCTATGTTGGTTCTACCTGTTCACTGCTCTGTACAGCTGCATTATGACCACAGGGGCAACAAACACGGAAACGGCTTCATTGCCTGTTGCTACTGCAGCTGCCTAAAGCTCTGCTTCCCACAATGCACGTTGCGGCAAATTTCAGAAAATCCCTGAGTGACCTACCAGCTCTGTTTGTCAACAAATGGATTGTTTATGGTGGAGTACACTTCAAAATTGTTCACCGTGATGGAAGAGATTCAGGTGCGTAATCACAGAAAGACTTACGGATTTGTGATACTTAGGTTATGACTCAGGCTTTAAAGATCTGATGAAAAATTGGTGACAAAAGTCATACGCAGCTTTAAAGATTGAATCGAGTAGTCTGGGAAAACTGTCTGAAAGATCTGCATAACTTTGAAAAGCAATTACCTGTTGGTATGGAAACCAGACATCTCAGTTTTATGGCCTTGATCCCACACACATCTAAGACAATTTTTCATAGAAAGTCTTTGTGGCCTCACTTAAAATATCAATGCCTAACATCAAATGAATGCTAATCAAAGGAAGTGGGGGCCCAACTCTGTGTCTGTTGAGTCTTTGTCTTTGAAAAAATGTCTGACTTGTTATATGTACATGTCTGTCATTAAATACTTTGTAAGTCGTGTTCAGTTCTTCTTTACCAAGGATGCAAAAACTTCATTTATTGGGTTTTATGTAGCATTTCAACTTTCAAATATATTAATCATCAAATCAAACTATAGATCAATTAGAGCAGGGGTGTCAAAGTCATTTTAGTTCAGGGGCCACATTCACCCCGATTTGATCTCCAGTGGGCCGGACCAGTAAAATAATACCAATGAAAACAGTAAAATTACATTATGATAATGTTTACATCTACAACGTTTCCTTAAAAATCTGAATAACGTGAACAACTTGAATTGTCTTAAGAGAAACAAGTGCAATTTTAACAATATTCTGCCTCAGTTTATCAGTTTATCATGTACACATGTGCATTACAATTTACATTACAATTACAAATACACAAAACATATAGTACCAGGTAAAATTGCATGTACTTCTCTTAAGACATTTCCGTTTGTTCATATTTCTTCAGGTTATTCACATTTTTTGTAAAAGGATAGTTTGTTAATGTAAACATTTTCATATAATTTTACTTTTTTCACTAAAACAAAGATAAAATCTGCATTTTTCATTATTTATAGGTTATTATGATACTATTTTACTGATCTGACCCAATTGAGATCTAATTAGTCTGTATGTGGAACCTGAATTAAAATGATTTTGACACCACTGATTGTTAATATCTTCAGTGTAATTTTTGCATTTCACAAATTCGAGGGCTGGATTGGACCCTTTGGTGGGCCGGATTTGGCCCCCGGGCCGCATGTTTGACACCTGTGAATTAGAGTATTTAGAATGACATTATGCCAAAGATACCAGTGTATAGGATTGCAGAGATATGAACTGAGTATATTCTTGCTGACAGAAAGAGGGATTCATGTAATGGCTGAGTGGCTAATCGGGAGGATTCCCAATGGGCCTGCTCATGCCAATCTGGACTTTAGCCTGGTTGGATGGGAAAGATAATTTTGACACTTATCTGTCACTTCTCTAATCTTCTTCTTGCATTCGTTCTCCATTCATCTGACAGTGCAGCCCCTACATCGCAGTAGATTCGATGGGTTCTACCATCTGAGGGAGTTCTTCCCCCTCAAATGTTTCAGTTGGTTTGGCCCACAAGTCGTCTTTTCTAGAGTGGCAGTGTAGCGCGAGTCACTTGATGGTGATGGAGGGTAGGAAGAGGCCAGGTGCAGCCGAAAACGTCAGGTTAAAGAAAATGAAGCTACTGAAGAGTTTAGTGCAGGGGTCTCAAACATGCGGCCCAGGGGCCAAATGCAGCCCGCCAAAGGTTCCAATCCGGCCTGTGGGATGAATTTGCCAAGTGCAAAAATTCCAGAGTCAAGGCAGTGGAACTCATTTTAGTTTAGGTTCCACATACAGACCAATATGATCTACAGTAAAATAATACCAGCATAATAACCTACAAAAAATAATGACTCCATGTTTTCCTCTCGGTTTGATGTGAAATTTTTTTTACATTAGGTCTATAAATAATGACAACCAAATTTTTGTCTTTGTTTTAGCGTGAAAAATAACATTAAGTTATGAAAATATTTACATTTACAGACTATAAAATATCAATAACCTGAACAAATATGAACAACCTGAAATGTCTAAAGAAAAGTATTGTGTCTTTGTAGATTCAGTCATAATGCACATGTATAAATGATAAATTGAGGCATGATTGCACTTATTTTTCTTGATAAATTTCAGTTTTCAGGTTATTCACATCTTTTTTTGTTTGGATAGTTTATTAAAGTAAGTATTTTCATAATTTAATAGGGTTTTTTGCACCAAAACAAAGACAAAAATTTGGACTTGTGATTATTTATAGGTTATTCTGCTATTATTTTACAGCCCAGTTGAGATCAAATCAGGCTGAATGTGGACCCTGAAAGAAAAAGAGTTTGAGACCCCTGGTTTTGTATAAACCTGGCAGATTTACCTACCAGCACCTGCGGCAACCCTGAAACCAAGTGTCAAAAAACAGCTTGACTGATTTAGGAAAAAAAAAAAAAAAAAAGAGCCCAAAACAAAAACTACTGGGCCCAAATTCAAATACTTGTTGTTGTTAGGTGTGTTCTAGTTCATAGTTCATGTTCAACATCAGCACAGTAAAACTTCAGTTCCTCTCTTTGTCTTTTTCTCTTATTCCACCTGTTTTGACCTTAAAACACACAGTAAAGCAAAACCACTGAAGAAAAGGAACACAAGCACATACTCACAGCAGCTTTTATGACACTGAAACAAATGCAAATTCACAGCAGCACGTTTAGTTTAGTTTAGCTTAGTTTAGTTTAGTTTAGTTTAGTTTAGTTTAGTTTAGTTTAGTTTAGTTTAGTTTAGTAGTTTGATCCCCATTAGCTGCTACACACCACAGCTACACAGCTACTTTTCCTGGGGTCATCAACAACACATAAACAAGCACCACCATTTCCCACAACACACTCAACAAACAGGATGTACATACACTCAACACAACAACACAATAACCAAAAATCAACAACAGCACACAATATAAAACAATTACAATAACAATGATAATATCAACAACAACAGAAAAAAAGAATAAATAAACCAAAAATCAGAAACAAAAAATAAAACTTAAAATAAAAATAAAAACAAATAAAAACAGCTCCACAACAAACAAAAAAAAAACAAACCGTCTAGATGATGTCAATATAGGATGTGCAATAGCTCAGACAGTTATTCTTGGGTAAATATGAAAATTCTCAACCTTTTAGAAAAACTAATTGCTTGAATTTCTGAAATTAAAAATTGTGGCAGTGCATTCCATGCCACCATTGCCCTGTATTGCACACTCCCCTGTATTTGATTTGTCCTACAGGCAGGCAACAGGAAACATCTGTCCTCTGACTGACGTGTGGAATGTTGATGGACGTCACTGAAGAAAGTCAGTTTACTGTAAAAAATTTCAGGTGTTTTTGTCATTAAGATGTTTCTAATAAATTTAACTAAAGAGTATCTAATTCTGCCTTTTACATGTAACCAGGCCAGACGAGTGTGAGTGTCTCTAGTACTTGTTCTACACGGACAGTTTAGGACTATTTGAGCTGCGTTATTTTGAGCAATTTGAAGTTTATTGAGATTTATTTCTGATGTGTTTGACCAAACGATTGAACAATAATCTAAATGCGACAGAACTAATGATGAGGAATTGATCAAGTTAAAAAAATGGTTTGATGTAAATAAGTTGTCACTTAATGAAGATAAAACAAAATTTATTGTTTTTGGTGGTGCTAGGGGAAATTATGATATAAAACTGAAAATTAATGAAATTGAAATTGAAAGGGTGTATGAAACAACATTTTTGGGAGTGATTATCGACCATAAACTCTGTTGGAAACCACAAATAGAATATATCAAACGCAAAATGTCCCAGGCTGTTGCGATTCTTTATAAAACTCGAGACTTGTTAAACAAAAAATGTTTGCATATGTTGTATTGTTCACTTGTAATGCCATATATGTCATACTGTGTGGAAATATGGGGCAATGTGTATAAAACTAATGTAGACCCGATAATTAAGCTTAAAAAAAAAGCTATCAGAGTCATAAACAAAGCTGGTTATCTCCAATCAAGTAATCCACTTTTTGTAGAATCTGGTTTTCTAAAATTTTTTGATATTGTATATTTAAAAACAATGGAATTTATGTTTCGTGTTAAAAGTAAAAATCTTCCTCCTTGTATTCAGAAAATTTTTAAGTTAAGAGAAGGAAATTATAATTTAAGAGGGATGTTTGTGTTTGAAAAATGTAAAGTAAGAACAAACGTTAAATATCACTGTGTTTCTGTTATTATTATTATTATAAGCTATGGAACGAATTGAAGGATGAAGTGAAATTGTGTAGCTCACTGTCGAGTTTCAAAAAGACTTTAATTTGTCAAATTCTGAAGGGCTATGAAAGTAATATGACTATAAAGTGACTTATAACACCGAATGTAGTATAATTTGTGTTTAAGTATTAATCTGCTGCAACTTCAGGTGTGGACTCAGAGTAAGGATGGGAATAGGAGAAGCAGAAATAAGCCTCTGGCTTCAGCTTCTTCCTTTTTCAGTTACAAATTGTGTTAATTTTATGTTTTTGTTTTTTTTTAAGATGTATGTGTTTTGTATTTAACTGAAATAAACATTAATTCATTCATTCACTCATTCATTCATTCCACTAGTGTTTTCCTTATTTGATATGGTATGCAATTTCTACATTATATAACAGCACCAATGCTTCTGCCCATTTTATTTAATATTTGCTTTATATGAGAATTCCAAGTCAACATACTATCAACAGTCACAGTCCAGATTTACCTGGAATAATGTCTCAGCAGTAAAAGGGTTAAGCAACATGTAACTTCTAGAGACATGAATAGCTTGTTATAGCACATAGCAAATGATGTGTTATTTACTCTGGTACTTTTCCTTTCATGGCTGTCCCTGTGGCCTCCAGCTTTGTTACATGGAAACACTTTTAAAATCAGGTTCAGTAAAGTTCAGAGGCAAGTGATCTGACCTGGTTTCCAACAGTGAATGTGGGTTCCCCGCAATGAGGTGTGCAGTAGAACAGTCTAACTTGTAGTTCCACCGGTACAAACCTTTTGTCATCAGATGAAAGTTATTCACTGATGTATGACGCACAGCCCCGCATTCAAGAAGTTCTTTTAATTGCCTCAACACAGACAGCTAATGGACACAAATGCATTCATTCTTCATTCCGGGCTTCGTCTCAAAAGTTTGCTCAAATATTTCTTTGACAGTTGGATGGCAACATGGCTAAGGGCAAAGTCGGGCAGAGAAGAGACAGAGAGAGACCTAAAAATGTGAAAAATCCAAGCACAAGCATGACATAAGGAAGAAAGAAATCGACTGAAAGGGGGAGGAGGAGGTGTGTGTGTGTGGGGGACACCACAGAGGGCCAGAAAGAGAAAAAGAAGGAGTGGAAATAACAAAAAGATGGACACCTGGAAAGCAAGAGAGAGAGGAAGAGGCAAGAATGGAAGTGCAAAAGAAAAAAAAAAGAAAAGAAAAGAATGGAAGCGCAAAAGGAGGACAGCAGGTTTAGAGGTTCATTCCAGTATGGGGGGATCGCATATAATCGCACAGAAGAGAAAGTCATCCCTGAGCTGCCTAATAAGGCCCCCTGTTAAAAGACATGTCACTCTGTGAAGAGAGGGAGGCATAAGGATGACTGGCACGTTGAATAATACAAGAGCAGCCACAGAAGGCCACTGTGAGCAGGGAGGATATAAGGACATGGATGTTTCTGAAAAAGGTAAATGAGTTTAAAGCTCTCTCCCCACTCAGATAATTCCCTTGTCTGTTTGGCTTTATTAAGAAGTTGCCACCGCCAGTGAAAGGATCAACAATGACAGAATATATACTCAAGGGTGTTAGAATCTGCAACGTTAAGATGCTATAGAAATGTCCTCAAAAATCCTTTTTGTCCAATTAAATATTTTTGCATGACTTGAATAATTTTAACTGGATTAAGCCCTGATTTACATAAGATCCAGAGACAGAGAGATGTAATAATTAGAGCATGATCAGCCAATACAGGTGCATAAGGTTTACTGCACACTGAGGTTTAGGACGAGCCATTCATTGAAATGACAAAGTTTCAGCTTTCAGAAAAGTTGCACTGTTAAAACACTGAACGCATTGTGGTGATTTACATGAAAACATGCCACTATGAATGATCAACTCAAAAAACAAACACTCATGTCACAATAAAATCTGGGTTAGGAAAACGAAATAGTCTTCCAGAGGATGTATGTGTTTTTATGCTTGCGGTAGATCATTCTAATATAAATGAATCCAAACCATACACTGTTTTTATAGATTACCAGTCAAAAGTTTGGACTCACTTGTTTTTTCTTTATTTTCATGACTACATTGTAGATTCTCACTGAAGGCATCAAAATTATGAATGAACAAATATAGAAGTATGTAGTTAGGAAAAGTGTGACATAACTCAAAGCATGTTTTATATTTTAGATTCTTCAAAATAGCCACATTTTGCTTTGATTACTGGTTGAATAATAATAATAATGGATTGGATTTATATAGCACTTTTCTAGACACCCAAAGCACTTTACATTATTGACCCATTATTCATTCGCTCTCACATTCACACTCTGGTAGTGGTAAACTACATTTGTAGCCACAGTTGCCCTGGGACAGGCTGACAGAAGTGTGACTGCCAATTTGCGCCTACGGCCCCTCCGACTGCCACCAAACATTCATACACCAGTGTGGGTGGCACTGGAGGTAGGGAGGGTGAAGTGTCTTGCCCAAGGACACAACGGACTGGCTAGGACAGAGCGGGATTCGAACCGCCAACCCTTCGGTTTTCGGATGACCCGCTCTACCACCTGAGCCACAGCCGCCCCTCATTGTACATTTTTGGCATTCTCTTGACGAACTTCATAAGGTAGTTACTTGAAATGTTTTCCAAAAGTCTTGAAGGAGTTCCCAGTGATGCTGAGCACTGGTTGGTCCATCTGTGGTCCATCTCATGCCATTGAAATGAGAAGGTGAGTCCAAACTTTTGACTGGTAGTGTATAAGGATCTAAAGTTCCCAAAAGGTTGACACCCCTAGACAGAAGATTATTGAGTATCTTGGACCAAAACCAGTGTAGATTTTTTGTTCATTCAATACATCATGAAGATTCAAAACATGCTGAATAAACATCAGAACAAACCCAAAAGTTAAGGATATAATATTGGAAGACAGTAAAGGATGGTTGCTAGCAAGACCTCCGTTTATGGACACCTGGGCTAGAGACAGAGGTCTTCTCTGGTAGAGACAGAGACTCTGAAGCATTGTTAGCATGTCTGGTCAGAGGAAGAAATATGTTTATTACCTCCGCCAAGGAGGTTATGTTTTTGCCAGGCTTTGTTTGTCTGTTTGTTTGTTTGTCTGTCCGTTAGTGTGCAACATAACTCAAAAAGTTATTGACAGATTTGGATGAAATTTTCAGGGTTTGTTGGAAATGGGATAAGGAAGAAATGATTAAATTTTGGTGGTGATCGGGGGTGGGGGGGCCCATGGGGGGCGCCACTGATCAGCCTTGGTGGAGGTCTGCGCTCTCCGAGTGCTTCTAGTTGTTAGACATGATGACAGAAAAGACATTTTTCCAGATGGTGGATACAAGCGTCAGTAAAGAGTTCTCTCTGCAGGGTGAGATTAGTGATAAGGTGAGGAGTTCGGCTATCTGGGAGGGGCTCAAAGTAGAGTCGCTGTTCGTCCACATTGAGAGGAACCGGTTGACGTGGTTCAAGCATCGTGGTCAGGTCGGCCTCCTGGAGGACTCCCTGGTGAGGGGTTTCAGTCCAGCTGGGAGGAGACCAAGGACACACTGGAGGGAATATAGCTGTCACCTGGCCTTGGAGGAGGTAGAAGAGATGGATGGATGGATGGATGGATGGATGGATGGATGGATGGATAGAGCCATTTTCAGAACATATTTGATTGAGCAAAAATGAAGCCATGGCTGCATTTAAACATGAATATTAGAGGAATATTCATTTTCATTGACCAAGTAAACATTCAGAATACTGTCTTTATCAGAATTAGGGGAATAAACCTGAATATTAGAACGCATGTAAACATAGTCACTGTTTTCCACACATCTTGTCAAAATGTAAAAATTAGTGCTGGGCAGCGATTAAAATTTTTAATAGCAAATAATCGTGTGGATTTCTGCGATTAATCTCGATTAATCGCATAGTTATATTGAGTGGGGGGGGGTCTTGCCGGTATCAACAGCATGTATTTCCTTTCAGTGATATTTCAGACTGGAAGTACGCCGGTGATAAAAATAATTCCACATTGCAGTGCTTCCAAACAACTGTGTCCTTCTCAACCCCACCATCTGAAGACATTTAAAATGAAAATGTCCATGGAACAGACCGCTACTTTTCTCCATGTTTATGTCCTCACCAGTTTATTTCTGCTTGTGAATGACTGACAGGAGTCTTAAGCCCACTAATAAGTACTAATACTAATAAGCCCAATAATATGTGAAGTTCAGTTGTTAAAAGCAAGCAAAGGAGGCCCTCTAGTGGTCAGAATAAGTTGCACTAACGTATGTTTTGTCCTTTCGGTGTTACCGTTGCCAGTTCGGACATAAGAAGACACGTTTCTTTCACTCTGTTTCTTTGGCCCCAAAAATGTTTGCCTGTGAGTATTTTATGTTTAGTTGTTGTAAGAATGAATAGTATAAAATATATCTGATGTGAACCTTTGTTGCTGGATAAAAAGACATAAATTTTAAATTAATCTGTAAATGCTAATCGTCAGCATGTCTATGGATTTTCCCATTCAAGTTAGCATCAAGCTAATCACATCGTAAATAAGTAAAGGTTAGTTCAAAGGCTGGCATATTATACCTAAACACAACCAATGAATTTACATAAACTTAGCATGAGCCTGCATAAAGAATTAGCAACCCATCTCCGACTGCTAGCATAAACAAATTAGCTTAAACATGTTAATCACACATTGTAATAAACACATCCAAAATAACATCATAAACATGTTTCTAACGGCACGTTCACATGTGAAATTATTTAGCAAACAACAGAATGATTGATACATACAGGCTTCTGCAGGAGTTACACAAAGTTTGATTCAGCATTACTCGGAAAGTTCGCTGACTTTTCCCCTCTCACACAGAGCGCCGGCTTTTGGTTCTGAAGTGCGTGTGGAGCGCCAAAATAAAAGCATGAGTTTCAAAATAAGAGTCTGTATGTATAAATGAAGACTTGCTTGAAAGGCAGAATGGCATTAACCGGGTTTTTTAAAAAATTGTCGGCGTTATTTAATGAATGCATTAACGCGGTAATAACGCATTAACTTGCCCAGCCCTGGTAAAAATATATTTCTTTCTGTTCAGATAATGATGCATTTATAGTTAATAACAACAGAATGAACTACTAATGGATTTTGATATTAAGAAAAAAAATTATCTCTGCAAACATTTTGTTATTGTACTAATTAAAAGCTGGGAGTTTGGAGTTCTGGTTGGATCGATAATTAAAAGTAGGTGTTAATGTGTGAGTTTTATTGACAAGATGAGATCCCTCCTTCTCCCTCTGTCATCTTCTGTCAGTGTTTGCCCTTTCAGCCCTGTTTTATTTTCATCAAACAGAGGTGTTTTTAAAGTCAGTGGAGCCATGCAACACAATGGCACATACACTGACATAAAAAAAAAATACATAAAACACACTTTTATGAAACATATGAGTGTCACATTAATCACACACTTGACAAAATTAGGCACACTCAGTGCAATGTGCTCTTTCTCCCCTTTGTGCAAGTGAGTGTGTGTTCTTAAGAGTGTGAAACTGGATTACACTGTCAGCATCAATCACAAAACAACCCTTCTTCCTGCCTACATATATGCCACGACATTTCTCCACAAGTGTGGCTGTGAAGTGTGTGTGTTTCTTTGTGCTTGTTTGGGTTTATGTGTTTGTGTTCCTCATGTCACTGGTGAATGCCAGTAATAGCCCATGGCCTGCTCTCTGCTCACTGACATTTGACAAAGTTGAAGCGGAGGAGTGATGATTGACAGAAAGAGGCAGAAGACAGAAATGGTTGTCAGTTTTTTCCCTGAAAGGAAACAGCACATTTTACCCAAAGTGAGTGAGGAGAACAGAGGCTGCTGTGTACATTTCCAATACATACAGTATTAGAGGAATGATACTCTGTTGACAATTACATGCTCAGTTATCAGCGTTCACAGAAAAGGGCAATAAAATGTCAAACAGCTGCATCAATTATTATAGTCAACTAGTTGATAGAAATTAATTTGCAGCTACTTTGTAAATTGATTAGTTACCAAAGTGTTTTTGCTTTAGTTGTTTTTTTTGTCCTAATTAGGCATTACAGCTTCTGAGATGTTCAGTATTGACACATTTTCAGTCTTTAGTTTTAGGATACATAGGCGAACAAATAAATCCAATCTTACCCACTGTTATTTTTCTGATACTTTATGGAACAAATGTAAACAGTACAGTAAAGGCTCATGCTTTATGTTAAAGACAGACAGATGTAGACGGAGCATTCTGTCCGTCCTCTGCATACACTCTGAATGTAATTCTGTCAATTTTCTGGGAGTTTGTAGATGCGTATATCCAGACGGACAATATGGAGCAGTACCACCGGGAATCGTGGCGGGAGTGTTGAGATTTGAAGATAATAATTTCCAGAAATAGCGGAACTTTTCAAAGCGAGACTGTGTGAGTTAGTGAAAAACTACCGACATTTATGATAACTACCATTCTCCATATTAACATTAGTATTCACATTAGTAAAACCTCCTCTGTCATTGCCATGTTTGTTATTATTGACTTTCTTCTTTCAAAAAAATGTACTCTTCTTTGTGGTATTTGGCCGCTATGAAAATTAAACGTAGCGCCCTCTGGTGGGTTGATTGAGAAACGTTCATTCCAATGCAATGGATGCACGAAAGTATGAAAGCAGTGATGCATGACAACATTAGAGACGGACAAGTCTATTTACGTATGGAAAGTGAGCATAAATGAGCCTTTACTCTGATCTGCAAGCAAAAAGTTCCCAGAATAAAAGCACTGACATATATACTTTTGTTTTACTTTATTTTTTTTAAATGATTTATTCATTTATGTATTTATTTATTTATTTTTATTAATATTATTATTATTATTTTTTTTTTTACCAAATTTGTGTCACTAACACTGCAAAATTAAGTCAAAACTGCTAGTTGGCGTTAGTTTTCAAGATTCAAAATTGGCTGTGAATGAGACAGTTGGTTTTACTCAAAAAAATGTTTGTCTCTGAGTTGCCAGTGCTACAATGAAATATTGTCTTCACATTAAAATACAGGGTGTCCGTAAAGTGTCTTTACAATTTAACACATTTATTACAAAAGCAAATTAATTGACAGATCTTTGGAAATTATTACAAAATGTTAGTACATATTGAAGTTTTTTTTTTTTTTTGCCTCATTTAATCCTCCTCTATATAGACATCAGCACATCCAGACAGTACTGGATTTTTTCCATGTTAGTTGTATCATAGACTCATCAGTGGTGTCAATGACATCAGTGATCTTTTACTTCAGGTTGTTGATGTCCCGTATCTTTGTTTGATACACAATATCTTTAACATAACCCCACAGACAGAAATCCAGGGGAGTGATATCTGGGGAACAAGGTGTCCAGGGAACTGGGTGGTCCCTTCCAGTCCACCGGTCTGGAAATGTTTGATTTAGGAACCCACCAATATGCAGTTCTCAATGTGGTGGTGCACCATCTACCAGAAAAATGATGGATGGCTGAAGGTCATCCAGTTGTGGTGACACATATTCAGTCAAAAATATAATGGGCTTGATGTGAACCGCCATTCAGAATTAATCCAAGATCCAGCATTCAGGCCTGTTTGTCAATAGGAAAGCAAAGTTTGTATGTTCAGTACCATGGACAGCTCCACAAATGACGTACATGACAGGGTCCTCTACAAAGGTTTGGTGCTGGCCACGGTGCTGGAGAGGCATGACATATGCAGGCTCTGAGTAATTCCAGACTGATCTCAACAGATAGTGTTATACGTCACACCAGTTCTTATGGCATTTGATACACTACACGTATGCATTTTTGACCTTTCGCGTGTTATTCAATGCCATTTGATCGCATGTCAGTTTACACCAAGATCTCTGGTTCACATAACCCTAACCCTAACCCTCAGTGCGTGGAATTTGATGGATCAATACAGGTTGGATGGGGGCTAATAACTGCATGAACATACATGCTTATAATGTGTACAGATTACACACCAATTAAAAATGGCATGTATATTTATGCGAGTCATGATATTGCGTTGGTAATTCAATCAAAAGGTCAAGGTCAACATTTGCAGTAATTGATCTCTCAGTGAAAAAAATGGACCAGTGATTCAACTGCACATGATCCCATAATGTGATTAAAAACTTTGATATCCACTAAGTAAATAGAACAAATCTGACAATTATATCGCATATGCTTTTGTAATAATTTTCTTAAATTGTAAAAAGACTTTATGGACACCCTGTGTATTCACTTGACAGATTCCTACTACTGTGAGATTTATAAATCTGGTATATACAGCCTGGTCAAAAAAGAGCCATACTCTGTAATGTTTCATAGAATCCTCTTGGATCACAGCACATATTTGCCATAGCATTTATTGATGGGCATATACAATATTATGGCATCAAGATGAGGCCAAATAACTTTGTACATGTACATGAAGTATTGTAAGTGCAAGTGAAGTTTTTTTAAAACTAAAAATGTATATTTTCTTTATAAAATGCACCTACAAAACTTATTTTGCTCCTACAAACAACAACAACAACAACAACAACAATAATAATAATACAGTAGCTTTATTTATATAGCACCTTTTAAAACCAAAGTTTGCAAAGTGCTTTTGACAGACAAAGCAGAGGGCACAACAGCAGGATACAAGATGCAAGTAAAAACACTAAAACAGAAGCAGCACAATAAGCGAGATGTGTACAACAAATGCAAAAACATGACACTTCGAATAAATTGAGTGAATCGCAGTAAAGAGGGCAGGGATAACGTAACATGATGCTGTCAAATCACTGTAAAAATTAAGGAATGAAATAAGACAACATCATGTATGAGAATATAAATTAATAATCAAACAGGATAAAATTCAAATTTAAAAAATTGAAATTAAAAATTGAAAGGGACAAACATCACATAAAAGCAAGTCTATAAAAATGTGTTTTAAACCCATTCAAACCCATTTTTTGCTTTTATAAAACAGTTTCTATGCTTAAAAAACTTTGCATTTTCAAAACTTGTCATTGTGGCTTGCCATTGTTCAAATAAAAAAAAACAAAAAAACTATCCAGATAAATCACACCATCCAGATAGAGTGAATTTCATTGTGGTTGGATGAGAAGTATAAACATATACCATTCCAACACCATATTGGTTTGTATATACTAGGGGTGTCAAACATGTGGCCCGGGGGCAAAAATTACACTGAAGATATTAACAATCAAAAAAGTCAAAATAAATTTAGTTCAGTTCCATCTAAAGTGGGTCAGACCAGTAAAATACTATCATAATAAAATATAAATAACGAAAACCACATATTTTTCTCTTTGCTTTAGTGTAAAAAAAGTAAAATTACACAAAAACGTTAACATTTACAGACTAGCCTTTTACAAAAAATGTGAAAATCCTGAAATTTCTTAAGAGATTTAAGAGTAATTTTACCAATATTCTGTTATTAAAGGTTTAGTGCATTTGTAGATCCACTGTAATCTGTACATTGTATTGAACATGTAAAAATGAGAAGCTGAGGCCAAATAATGGCATAAATTGTTAAAACTGCACTTTTTTCTTAATAAATTTCATTTTGGTCATGGTTCATGTTTTTCCATATTTTTTAAAAAGATAGTTTGTAGATGTAGAAATTTTAATAATATAATCTTACTTATTTCACTCTAAAACATAGAAATTAGACATACAAATTTTGGAACTGATATTGTTTATGTATTATTATGTTATTATTTTAATGATCCGGCCTACTGCAGGTCATATTGGGCTTTATGTGGCTCCTGAACTAACATGAGTTTGACATCCCCGCTATATATGATCCATAACACCGGACTTTTTGCACCATTCCAATACTTATATTCATGTTAATGCTCAGTAGTACACATATATAGTTCTGTAATACATTTACATTGGACTAAAATGCATTCCTTTTCAATGGGCATATATGTGGCTGTTTCAACATTAACATTTTAATACAACATTATAATAGTAACAATAATAATAATGGATTAGATTTTATATAGCGCTTTTCTAGGCACCCAAAGTGCTTTACATTCTGATATATTATCTCATATTCTCCCTCTGGTGGTGGTAAACTACATTTGTAGCCACAGTTGCCCTGGGGCAGACTGACAGTAGCGTGACTGCCAGTTCGCGCCTACGGCCCCTCCGACCACCACCGAACATTCATACGCATTCATACACCAGTGTGAGTGGCACTGGAGGCAAGGAGGGTGAAGTGTCTTGCCCAAGGACACAACGGACTGACTAGGATAGAGCAGGATTCGAACCGCCAACCCTTCGGTTATTGCACAACCCGCTCTACCACCTGAGCCTTCAGTCAATATGACCTTCAGAAAAATGTTTTTTGGGGAGGTGGGGTTGTACACTATAGGTTCCTGTGGCACCACCTAAGCTTTTGTCCTAATGGCATTTTTTTCCCCCTTACATTTACTTTTATACTTTAAGTAGTTTTGAAACCAGTACTTTTACACTTTTACTTGAGTAAAAAGCTCATGTTGATACTTTAACTTCTACAGAAGTCTTTTAAAATCCTAGTATCAATACTTCCCAATTCCCTTTAAATCCATGAAAAAATTCCAGCATGTGTCCACGTGTACTGTGTGAAAACTGTATGATGTCTTATATTTGTGCTTTGCATTATCTTCTGTTCTTCACTGCAGTTTTCGAAGAAAGGGTTTTGTGGTAGCGCTCTAGTTGTACTCTGTACTAGGAGCAGCAGCCCAATGTCCCTAATCATCGAACTCAATTTCGTTTGATGTACTCTGTACTGTCAAATGACAATAAAGGCAATTCTGATTCTGATTCTACCTGAGTAATAAATGGGAATACTTTTGACACCTCTGATTTCAGGTATGTGTACAATGTAATCTGGCCTCACCTTGACACCATACAATATCGCAGTTTTATTCCCTCCATCATTTCTGCTGCTGAATCTAGACCTGACCATCTAAAGCAATCATAACACTGCCCCCACAGGCTTGTACTGTAGACACTAGGCATGATGGGTAGTCACTTCCTCTGCATTTCTTACCTTGATGTACCCATCACTCTGGAACAGGGTCAGTGTGGACTCACAGTCCAGTGTTTATGCTCTCTATCAAACTGATGGTCGTTTTAGAAATTCAAAGCTCCTCACTGCATCAGTTAAAGGGTTAAAGAACTTGTTGTAGCTGAAACAAACTGAACTGCTTGCTGTGTTTAATCCAGATGGTGACTTGTTTTTTTCTGTAAATGAATACAAAACAATGTATAAACCTTGTAATTGTTTTGCAAACCTGCAATTCAGTCATTTGCTTTCAAGTCATCTTACCAAGGAAAGTAAGACTTTATCACATTTTATCTCCAAAGCAGACAATCTCCAAAAAAAAAAAAAAAAAAAAAAAAAAAAAGTCAGCCATTAATCTTTCCATGAATACTTAATGCTCAGTGGGGTCAGAGCAGGCTGGAGTCGGTCCCAGCTGACAAAAACAACATTTTATTTTCGAAATAAGGTTAGTTAATTCTTATTTATGGCAATTACAAAATTAGAAATGCACTTGTATTTCTTTATGCAAATCACACTCCTCAGTAGTGTCAGGAGAGAAGATGTTTGGTGGAATATCTGCATGTGGAACTGATGTGTTAACATGCCTAAATCTGCACAAAAGAAAATAAACATGAAAAGATGTGTCATTTCCAGCATGTAGTTATAGTGTGGATGGTGTACAGTAAGGAACAGAGTGACAACCGTACGTAATTCTGTCAGTTTTCTGTCAGTTTGCAGATGTGCATGCAGATGGAGAATACGGAGCAGTACCACTGGGAACTGTGGAGGCAGTGTTGAGATTTGAAGGGAAACATTTAATAAATAATAGGAGAAGAGAGTTAGCAGACTGGAATAATTGTACCGTTAGTACCGCTGTCCTGTCAGTCCAATTGAGTTTTTTTGACTTTCTGAATGAGTTTATACACACAAGTTAGAAAAAAATGTAATTGTTTCTTTAGAATGAGCCATTTATACGTACAAATGGAGTAGGGCTACCTCTATGGAATCCACCATGTTGCTGCGTTACATTTTAAAATTTTATCGCCGGTCCAGTTTTGATGTGCATTCCTGTCAACTTCTATGTTCGAGTGTTGATTTAGGTAAACCTTTTACAGTGCACTCATAGAAATACTCTGAAATTCTAAATTTCAACCTTAGTGTGTTATTGGAGGAAATAACAAGACTTTATTACTAATTGTTATGTAAAAATCAAAGTGAATGAAGTTATCATATTTGGTTCCTTATCCATAAGTGGCAAAAAAAATCTTCTGTCTTATCTTCTGTTCTTCACTGCAGTTTTCGAAGAAAGGGTTTTGTGGTAGCGCTCTAGTTGTACTCTGTACTAGGAGCAGCAGCCCAATGTCCCTAATCATCGAACTCAATTTCGTTTGATGTACTCTGTACTGTCAAATGACAATAAAGGCAATTCTGATTCTGATTCTACCTGAGTAATAAATGGGAATACTTTTGACACCTCTGATTTCAGGTATGTGTACAATGTAATCTGGCCTCACCTTGACACCATACAATATCGCAGTTTTATTCCCTCCATCATTTCTGCTGCTGAATCTAGACCTGACCATCTAAAGCAATCATAACACTGCCCCCACAGGCTTGTACTGTAGACACTAGGCATGATGGGTAGTCACTTCCTCTGCATTTCTTACCTTGATGTACCCATCACTCTGGAACAGGGTCAGTGTGGACTCACAGTCCAGTGTTTATGCTCTCTATCAAACTGATGGTCGTTTTAGAAATTCAAAGCTCCTCACTGCATCAGTTAAAGGGTTAAAGAACTTGTTGTAGCTGAAACAAACTGAACTGCTTGCTGTGTTTAATCCAGATGGTGACTTGTTTTTTTCTGTAAATGAATACAAAACAATGTATAAACCTTGTAATTGTTTTGCAAACCTGCAATTCAGTCATTTGCTTTCAAGTCATCTTACCAAGGAAAGTAAGACTTTATCACATTTTATCTCCAAAGCAGACAATCTCCAAAAAAAAAAAAAAAAAAAAAAAAAAAAGTCAGCCATTAATCTTTCCATGAATACTTAATGCTCAGTGGGGTCAGAGCAGGCTGGAGTCGGTCCCAGCTGACAAAAACAACATTTTATTTTCGAAATAAGGTTAGTTAATTCTTATTTATGGCAATTACAAAATTAGAAATGCACTTGTATTTCTTTATGCAAATCACACTCCTCAGTAGTGTCAGGAGAGAAGATGTTTGGTGGAATATCTGCATGTGGAACTGATGTGTTAACATGCCTAAATCTGCACAAAAGAAAATAAACATGAAAAGATGTGTCATTTCCAGCATGTAGTTATAGTGTGGATGGTGTACAGTAAGGAACAGAGTGACAACCGTACGTAATTCTGTCAGTTTTCTGTCAGTTTGCAGATGTGCATGCAGATGGAGAATACGGAGCAGTACCACTGGGAACTGTGGAGGCAGTGTTGAGATTTGAAGGGAAACATTTAATAAATAATAGGAGAAGAGAGTTAGCAGACTGGAATAATTGTACCGTTAGTACCGCTGTCCTGTCAGTCCAATTGAGTTTTTTTGACTTTCTGAATGAGTTTATACACACAAGTTAGAAAAAAATGTAATTGTTTCTTTAGAATGAGCCATTTATACGTACAAATGGAGTAGGGCTACCTCTATGGAATCCACCATGTTGCTGCGTTACATTTTAAAATTTTATCGCCGGTCCAGTTTTGATGTGCATTCCTGTCAACTTCTATGTTCGAGTGTTGATTTAGGTAAACCTTTTACAGTGCACTCATAGAAATACTCTGAAATTCTAAATTTCAACCTTAGTGTGTTATTGGAGGAAATAACAAGACTTTATTACTAATTGTTATGTAAAAATCAAAGTGAATGAAGTTATCATATTTGGTTCCTTATCCATAAGTGGCAAAAAAAAAAAAAAAAAAAATCCAAGAAGTATATATAGATGAAGTGACTATTTTTGGTCATTTCCACACATATTACAAGACGGTGACAGCAACAGTCACAGTGAGGACAGTGAGTCAACAATCTCAGTTCCAATGTGGTCTACAGGGTCTGTAAGGTCCACCTCTGCATGAACAGTGAGTGGACCTGCTTTGTTTGGTTCCATGAACTAATGGTACTAATGTAATGGTACTAACTAATGTATCTTGTTCAATTGTTTTGAAACCAAACATATATTGATGTCATAATCATACCTAACACTATTATCCATACCTTTTCAGAAACTTTTGCCCATATGAGTAATCGGGAAAGCAAACGTTAAAGAGTGTGTGATTTGCTGAATGCACTCGTCACACCAAAGGAGATTTCAAAAATAGTTGGAGTGTCCATAAAGACTGTTTATAATGGAAAGAAGAGAATGACTATGAGCAAAACTATTACGAGAAAGTCTGGAAGATACTGTTAAAGAAGAATGGGAGAAGTTTTCACCCGAATATTTGAGGAACACTTGCGCAAGTTTCAGGAAGCGTGTGAAGGCAGTTATTGAGAAAGAAGGAGGACACATAGAATAAAAACATTTTCTATTATGTCAATTTTCTTGTGGCAAATAAATTCTCATGACTTTCAATGAACTAATTGGTCATACACTGTCTTTCAATCCCTGCCTCAAAATATTGTAAATTTTGCTTCCCCACCCTGTATGGGTAAGGAACCCAATATGGTAACTTCATTCACCTTGATTTTCTACATAACAATAAAGAAAATTTTAAATTTCATGAAAGTAATCAAGTCTTATGTCCTCCAATAACACACCAAAAGTTGAAATTTTGCATTTCAGCGTATTTCTGAGTGCCCTGTAAAGGGTTAATAACAAGTAATAACCAGCAAAGTGATTCACACCAATTCCTGTTGAGTTTTTTTTTTTTAATATTCATTAGCTAACATGGAAATTCAGGAAAGGGTGATGATATGTTGCAGATATTCATGTTAGCTCAACTTCCTCTAAAAAAAAAAAAAATAAAAAAAAAAATCAGTTTTTAAGTTCCAGTAAAAATTTCCTCCATCGTAGTTTCTTTCTTCGTGGTTGTGTGTTTCTTCACATGTCAGCTCTAGAGGCCGTCATGTAAAAGAAAGACATTGATATGGTTGAGATGTTGTTGTTTCCACATGTATTGGAGGTATGGGGCTGCTGCTGCCAGCTGGTCTATGCCACAGCTGACATTAAACTCTCATCAGGACTCGATAGCTTTTTGTACACTATTAGCCCGTCGTATGATTCTGTTTAAGTGGAAGGAACCTCTGCCACCCACTTTTTTGCAATGGGTGCATGATTTACTTTTCTTTTTAAAGTTGGAAAAGATTAAGTTTTCTGTTCGTGGACAAATTAATTTGTTTTATCAACAATGGAATCCCTTTTTCTCTACTGTCAACAAGAGTGTCCTGCTGTCACCTGCTTCCTTTTGATGGAGAAATGTGTTGTTAGTTTGCACTGTATTGACTCAGCCCTGAGTATTGCAAAGAGGAGTTGATAACGTTATTTAGTCTCTTTTATTTTTTTTGGGGGGGGTACGTTTGTTGTATGGTTTGTTTGTATATGTTGTGTCTGTGTAGTTTCCTGTGTATGGGTACATGTTTGTGTAAATGTATAATTTGAAATTAATTAAAAAAAAAAAAAAAAAAAAAAGAAGAAGAAGAAAAAAAAAAAACTCTCATCAGGAAGGCCTTAATAATAGATGAATAACATGGTCACTACCATCATTCTCATTGAGCTTTGTTCATCATTAACCCTTTCATGCACAGTGCTCACTCCAGTGGACAGTTATTCTCCAGCTGTTCTCTTGTATATTCATGGTTTTACTGTTTTAGTTCCACCTCAGCCGACACAGTGGATCCTCCCATACACAGACATTCATATGATTACTGTAACTTTGCTGTTTTTGATAAACCTGATCTGCAGTAACATGCTTGAGTGTAAATCAATTACTTGTTATTGTTAATAGACTGTAATTAACCATTTTTCTCAAACAAAAATTTTTTTTTTTTCATATTATCACCATAAAGTGAGTGATAACTAATATTACAGTATGTTAAAATGTGACAAAACACCAGATTAGAAGCATTAAAAAAAATTTCATACTTTTCACACAGTGTATCAGTAAATACATGTTTCTTTGCTTCAAAAATTAAATGCATGATTTCCAGCTGAGTGGATATTTTTGCAACTCCATGAAAAATAGGTTATTATAAAAATTTCAATCACATTGTTTTTTTTCATGCCTAAAGAGGAATAAAAACACTCGGGAAAAATATCTTGATTAGGGTCAAAAAGCAGCATTCAAAATCTCTCTGACGGGACATTTTAGAGATAATTTGACCCACATTTTCACTTTTAAATTAATTTTTACTTTAGTTAGACCACAAGGGATTATCCAGAAAAAGGAGCTACTTTATATTGAAATAAATGTTGGAATGGCAGTCAATTAAAATTTGCTCTCTGATGGGAATTTACTGTGTTTTGACCCATTAAGGTTCTCATAATTCATGCATGAAAGGGTTAATGTTACAATACTTGACATTTATAGCCTGAAAATAAAAAAAGTTATGTCAAGTTCATAACCAGGAATTTGAGCCAAAATGGTCTTTGGGCAGTTGAAGTAGTAACATCTGTCAGGCTGCTGTCTTTGGGTGTGAAATTATCTCACTAACATCACCTTCAGCCAGCTTCGTCATAAAAACTATGCCCAGTTATAAATTCAATTATAATTACTTCCATTTAAGTGTCATTTTTTAATGTCTGTGGCTCAGTCTCTCGGTTTTGCACCATTTTGTCCTCGCAACACTGTCACAAAAACGTTAGAAAAAGTGCCCACAACACTATTTCACAGTGTTTAGTCAATTCTAAAATACAGAATGCACCCGTCATTAACTCTAGCCATGTGCATTTCAAACTTTTGCATACAGTTAAATAGGCTGGAGTGTAATTCTCCCTCCACAGCTTGATATATCATTACCATGGCCAGAGAGCAACACAATGGGGTTCTTTACTCTGCACGGTCCCAAAAACACTGCAGAGTTAAGTACGCTTATTCATGAGAGCGCACAGTGAGCAAAGTCATAAAGCACATTAGTGACGTTTGCAGCAGTTCTGCCAGGTATAATAAGTAAAAACGCACACATATGGAGACTTTCTCTCTTTATTACAGTAATTAATCAACTTTGGCAAAAGAAAGTGTGAAAAGTTGCAGTAAAAATCTTAGTATTTTACCGGCAAGAAGATTTCCTTCCAGAATTTTCTACAATCAACTGAACTAGTGCCTAAGACTGAAAACTGATGTACCCATTCTAATGTTACGCAAACATAAGAAGGACAGATTTACACGAAATACAAAAAATGTCAAAATGTACATGTATGGAATGTAGATAAATTGATGTACATCAGCTTTAATGAATTCAAACTCTCAGTTTTTATCTAAATATACCCATCAAATCCTTTAATAATGTACGCAGTAAATGAGCCAATAAATAACCCTTTCATATGATGTTAAATGAGGTCATTTAAATGACCCTGAACCAAGGTTAGTATTGTTAACGAAAACTAACGAAATGACGAAAACTAGAATTGAAAAAACATTTTCGTTAACTGAAATAAATAAAAACTATAATTAAAAGAAAAAACGATAACTAACTGAAACTGTATTGTGAGATTATGAAACTAACTAAAACGTATAAAAAATATGGATAAAATTCCCTTCGTTTTTGTCTTTGTCAATGTCGGACTAATATGAAATTGATTTATTTCGCTTGAGCAATTTTAGCTAGCGGCACTTCATGGTCCGTCACTTCTTGTCAATTGTCATTGTTACCATAGCAACACGGAGACTAAAGTTGGGAAAAAGCAGCAGAGTCCTGTACAGGATTTATTTGAATATGACGGCAAGGACGATAAAATATATGAAAAAACTAAAACTAATACTAAAACTGAGCATTTAAAATAAAACTAAAAATAATAAAAACTACCAAGCCTCCTCTTAAAACTAATTAAAACGAACTGAATTAGAGAAAAAAAAGTCAAAACTAAATAAAACTGAACTAAAATGAAAAATACAAAACTATTATAACCTTGCCCTGAACATGACACTACTGAAAATGCTTGATAACACTGTGCTAAATGCAAACTTTACCACAGAGCTTATGCTATGTTCAGACTGCAGGCAAATGTGGTACAAATCTGTTTTTTTTTTTTTTGCCCATCTGTAACCTGTATTTGATCTGTTAAAGATAGTTTCAATGGCACAAATCTGAGTTTTTCAAATCCAACCCAGGCCACTTTTATATGTGGTCCTAAATCCAATCTCGTTTTGCACCTTACAGTTCTATTTCAGCACATTACAGCTATTATCCAGATTCTACCCAGATCTTTTTGTGTTATAGTGTACAGTTTGTAGTGTTTGCTCTTATGTTATATTTCTCTTTACTCATGTTTGCTGTGGTATTATTTTGTTATTGTGAAATATCATTTTAATTTAGATAGTTGAAGTCTTATGTTTAATCACATATTAATCAATACTAGTCAGGATTCCTTTGTTTCACTGGATTTCTTTGTTTAATTGGTTAGTGGTAAAATACTTAGGATAGTATGGGTCACATCTTGACAGGTTTATGATCACAGGACTTAGATTTTACCTTAGGCACACTTTTAAATACACATGCCCACATAGGATTGTAAACCACAGGAGATAAGATGTAAACACATTGTCAGTAAAGAGTCAAACATCTGCTTGATTTTAGACTCAGATGACACTAGTCCATTTTCTGTGACCCAACCCACCTAGCACGAAGGGGTCAGCCCATAGTATGAAGATCAGTTTGCAAGGATTATAAAAGTGATGCGCATTGGAATATCTGAATCCATTTCCTCCTCGGTGTGGATCCTTAGTGCTAAATGTTGCTTTGTTTGTGGTCAGATCACTACTACTACTACTAGGACTCCTGCGATGGGGCTGGTGTCCCGTCCCAGTGTGTTGAGCCGACCAGGTGAACCAGTGTTTTCCATCACTGCCGGTCTTGTGCCAGCTGCTCTGCATCCTCCATGGTAACTCCATGTTGTTGGAGGTTGCCCGCAATGACGTCGAGCCATCGGGTGCGGGGCTTGCCTCGTGGTCGTTTCCAGCCTGCGGCCTTTGGGTTGAATTGAAGGATTGTTGAGCCGCATTATGTAATAAATTCCCATTATGTAATAAAAGTTCAAAATGTAATAAGAATGTCACGTCATCTTGTAATAAAGCCTCATTATGTATTAAACTGACGCATTTTGTAATAAACTACCTCAATGCATTATGTAGTAAATTTTTTCGCATTATGTAGTAAGTTATTACAATTTGAGAAATTTATTACAAAATACACTTGACATATTTTTATTTTCAGGAAAATTTAATAACATGGTTCATTACGTGATAACGACACTCAAGTAGATTTTTTTTTGCCCTCTTTAATTGAAGATTAGTAGCTGTAGTAGTGGTAATGATAGCCTACCTGTTAGCATTACATTCACAATTAGTCCACACACTCCAACATGCACACACAAAGTAGAAAATGCTGAAGTTGAACAATAAATGGCTTTATTTCTAAACAGAATCTTTTTAAGGCAAATTAAAATATTTTGATCAATATAAGGTGTCTATGCCAGTTGACAAAAAAAAAAAAAAAAAAAAAAACTCAGGAAAGTGTCTTTAACAATGTAAACAACATTTCTGGATATAAAAAAAGAGTTAAACCATCACACCTTTGGCCCATATAATGAGCCATGTTATTATTATTATTATTATTATTTTTTATAAAAATGCGTCAAGTGCATTTTGTAATAAATTTCTCAAATTGTAATAACTTACTACATAATGTGAAAAAATTTACTATATAATGCGTTGACGTAGTTTATTCCAAAATGCGTCAGTTTATTACATAATGTGGTTTTATTACAAGATGATGTGACATTCTTATTACATTTTGAACTTTTATTACATAATGGGAATTTATTACATAATGCGGCTCAACAAGGATGGCTCTTGTTGGATGGTCAGGAGGGAGGCGGAGGACATGACCGAACCAGCGGGTGTGATGTTGCGCGGCCAGGCTGGATGCTTTGGGCTGGCATGTGCGGGCTTGAAGCACCTTGTTGGAATCCCGCTGGGGCCACCTGATGTTTTCAATGCGCGTCGGTACGCTGTGAGGTGGCAGCCCCACCAACCGACTGTCCTGCGGAGGGCTAACAACCCACCCAGGAGAAACCCCTTTTGTTACGAAACTGACCAGATTACAACTCTGCCATCCTCTCCATCCTGCACTATGGCTCGGAAACATGGCCCTTAAACAAGACTCTGGCTGCCAGAATAGATGGCTTTGATAGCAGGGCTCTCAGAACCATCGAAAACATCAGGTGGTCAGATCAAGTCAAAAATAAATTTAGAAAAATGACACCAAAAGAATCCAGACTTATTCTTGGAGCTGTCGACAAAAGAACATGCTAACAATTGAATGTGTGTCATGCTGCTGCTACACTGTAATTGCCCACTTTGGGATAAATATAGTACATCTGTCTGTCTGTCTGTCTGTCTGTCTGTCTGTCTGTCTTTCTATCTATATTTTGCAATGCAATTTCAGTCTGAACAGCCAGGTCTCATTTATCCAACCTTTATGTGACTGAAATGCGACAAACATTACGATTCTGTGTCCCAGGAGGAGAAGCGGCGGGAAAAACATACTTACTTCTGTGAACACAGTGCGTGTCTATGTGGTTATGTATTACATCAGGACCTCTATTACGGGCATATGGGTCACTTTAGGGTTGAATTCAGTTCAAAATAAATAAATCACAATCTCTTTTTTTCTTATAGTGGACAATTTTTAGGGCTGTTGCATCTCTGGGCCACCGCACTTTATATACAGCAAAAACCTGTAAAAAGTATCCGGTAATAAACTGTAATTATTTTTGCGCTAATTAGCAAACAATTTTACAGCATTTAATTGCCAACTTTTTTGCCTGATATTTACCATCAGTTCTACAGGTTATTTGTTATAGTGCACCATGAGCATCCCTGACCCCAGCAAACTGTTTACAACACTTAAAACATAACCAAAGGGGAAAATGGATCATTTTTCTTTTTATGTTGGGCCAACCAGAGGAGCATCTCTGCATATTCAGAACATGACATTCAGAATAATTGAGCACAATTGGTCACAAAGAAATCTGCAAGAATGGGAGAGTGGCTTCTTTTTTTTTTTTTTTTTTTTCCATTCGCAGTGGGCTGCATCATTAGCATGGCTGGGAAAAGAACACAGACGACTTCTCACTTGGCACGACACCAAAACACAACAGCATGAAGCCACAGCCGGCTGATAAACCCAGGGAAACGCACTGATATTTCAAACATACTGAACTTCTGAACTCGGCAATAATGTAACAATAATATATCTCTGTTACATAATTTCACCAAAATTAATAGTACACAAAGAAAGGAACAGAGGGGAGGGAGAATGAAAGAACACCAGAGTAGAAACACTAGGGGGGAGGAACTAAAAGAGATGAGAACATGAGGGAAGAAACAAGAGCAGACAGAAACAAATAAAAGTTGTTGGTTGTTATGTTGCTGCTCAGAGAGCTAATGTTAATTTATGGTTCATTTGCAGCGTATGCCACGCTCACTCACTAACGAACAGGCGTCAAAGTGACAGGTACCGTCTGTGAACATGAGCTACAAGCCAATTTACCTGCTCTCTGAACAGCGGCGCACACTCACCGGCGCACAAACACACATCATATGCGTGAACATGCTCGCATCGGTGCACAGATCCCAGGCAGACGATCTCCTCAGAGACAGACATCAAAGGGCAGCGTTAAGCCGAGGGAATAAACAGGAAGCAATTCCACTCAGCGTCAAGTCAATTGGCTTCAAATTCTTAACTTTGAAGGCAGCTTGGGATTTATTTATTTATTTATTTTTTAATGTATGCTTTCTCCCGCCTCTACGTCTTTATTTTTCCATTTCATTCTTTTTTTTTTTTTTTTTCTCTCTTACTGCATACATGGCTTTTTTTCTGCTTTTCATGGTCATGTTGTTTTTGGGGAAATTCGGTTTAACCCATAAAGACCCAAATACAGTAGCAGCTCAGCAATAGAGGGCGCTAGGGCACCGCTCCACCAGTCTCACATGAAGAAGAAGACGACAGGAATCACCTAAAATTTATCAATTACCGCCAAGGAGGTTATGTTTTTGCTGGCGTTGGTTTGTCTGTCTGTCTGTTTGTCCGTGTGCAAGATAACTCAAAAAGTTATGGATGGATTTCGATGAAAATTTCAGGAAATATTGATACTGGCACAAGGAACAAATGACTCAATTTTGGTGGTGATTGGGGGGGCACTGATCTGCCTTGGCGGAGGTCTGCGCTCTCCAAGTGCTTTTCTAGTTTATTTATCTTTTTTTTCTCATGCCTATGCTTTTCATTGTTTCCCTGCTGTAATGTTTTTAATATTTTATGTAAAGCACTTTGAATTGTCATGTACATGAAATGTGCAATATAAATAAACCTTCCTTGCCTTGCCTAAAATAATTTTGCAAAAACATTAATATTCAAATACACGACCTATACATGATACATCCAGTGAGTACTGTGTATAATCTGCATTCAACTGTAGTTCAAAAATATTTTTGGTCATTTAATGAGCAGTCAAGTTACATGTTTCCTGTTTGGGGCACTGCCTGAGAACTCTACAGACTCATTATAAATGGTGCATGCGCTGTGGACCCCCCTCCAATACAAGAGATAGGAGAGCCTCTGGGCACAAAAATTGTGCCCAAGCACCACCTACAGGAGTAAACGTCACATCCACTCAATCAAGACCTTTCTCAGAAATGGAAGCAGAGAATATCTCTTTAAAGCTGCAGTATGTAGGATTGTGGCCAAAACTGGTACTGCAATTACATTCAAAATACTGTAGAACGTGGTATCCTCTCCCCCCCCCCCCAGGCTAGGGGTTGCCAGATCCCGCATGAGCATCTACTACTAGCGTTTCCTCTAATCCTTGCCATCACACCATAAATTTCATACACAAAAAAATCATCACCAGACTTATTCTACATCAGTCTAATATATAAAAGGCCAGGACAAACGTCCTGCACACTCAAATGAAAGTTTGCAAAGATTCAGGAGATAGAGAAAAGGGAAATGAGCATTAGGTTTCACTTTTACTACAAGCCGCACATCGCTCTAACCCCCCCCACCACCACCACCGAACCACAGACGCCGAACCCCCCACCGAACCACCGGCCCCGGAACAAGGGACCAGGCGAAGAGGCCGCGACCCCGGCTCTGAGTGGCTCTTACCGGTGGTCAGACTAAGGCAGGGCCGGCGTCGGTCTTCAAATCCTTTTCCTCTTTCAGCCGTTTCCATGTTTCTAAATCATCTCCTGTACATCTCCTTGTTTTATTTCTCACTTTGTCACAATGTATTTGGGAATAATAAGAGTCCTTTTAGGTTTAATAACGTCAGACATTTATGATCAGAAATGTTCCAGCCGCAGCCCACTGGGAACTGGCAACCTGGATGCTGAAAGGCTTCTGACTTTGTGATTAGCAGACAGGTGATGGGCGGGGCATCAGACCAAAACACACAATGTCAACATAAACATCATTTCAGGGCTGACACTGAGCTTTTCAACTGCACATATTCTGGCTGGACTACTACTGTCAGTGAGATCAGTATTTGAAATGAACATGATTCCTTAATGTCTGGTGACAGTCAAGGCAATTTTACAGTTACTTAGAACATAATTCCTACATACTGCAGCTTTAAGTAATACTACTGGGTTTGGAGTAAACAGCTGGCTAGCTCAGTGGTTAACACAATGGACTATGGTGCAGGGGGGCAGGGGATTGACTCCTGGTATGAGTGGTATGAGTGATACGTATTAACCCTTACACTGATTTTATATTATCCAACGCCATGCATCTACCTGCACTACCATCACCCCTGGTCTAAATGCACTGTCCACACTATCAATGGAAAAGACACATGTCAGGGACATGCCTGACCTTAACAATAGAATCATAGAAAAATGTGCATGTTTGAAGGATAAACAGATGAAAATTACATTTAAAAAATACATGACTGAAAACACATATCATGTATTTTTATTTTTATTTACATTAATATGTTCAAATAGTGGTGCATGTACTTTGGTGTATCCTAGTGGTAGATATGTGGTTATAGTGCAGCTGAAAACTGACTTGGATACTGCGTCCCACCAAAAAATTATTTCACCAGCTGCCACTGCCCAAATATACACCAGTGACCAAGAGCATCTCCTGATCTGAAATGTTTAATAACCATTGATCCACTAATTCTACCAGTACATGTAAAAAGTTGGTGTAAAATACAGTTTGTCATCTTTTCATGGTCATCAGATATGACCCATTTGGACGTTCAGAGGCTCTGTAGTGAACGCTGAAACACCGTCATCTTCTACAACATTGATTCACCAGTAAAACCCACGGAATTGGATCAATGACAGTGGATGGAGACACTTGTTTTTATGTTCAGTTACTGATAAATTTTACCGAAATAATCACTTTTTCTCAAGGTTTCTCTGGTTTTGGTATGATAACCCTCAAATGTATTCTCAGCATGATGATTAAAGTACATGATTAGTAAAATAAATATAGGAAGATACCAGATTTTCACTGAAAAAAAAATACAAAATGGAGAGAATAATATTATGATAAATGGCGATAAATTGCTTAAGAAAGGTTAAATAGAGAGAAAAATTAATTTGGGAACTGACACAAAAGTAGCACTGGATCTTTATGGGTTAAGACAGAGAATCATGTTTCCTGTACTATCTGGTTACTGTGTTACAGAGCTACATAAAGTAAATACAGAGCTCCAGATAAATCACACTTGTGCGTTTTAGGCCAAATACATGCAGGGAAAATGCACATCTACCAGTAATAACCCATTGCTCTCTCTGCTGATTCCATCCCATGCTTGTACAATCTTTGTCCAAAATGAAGACCTCAACTGCGGACAGACACCATACTTCTACCATCTTTACAACAATCTGAAAGGCATGTTTAATGTTTTTCGTTGCTTTCAATTCAAAGTAGAACTACAAAAAGTACTGCTCCCTCTCCTTTGTTTGATGGCAAGGTCAGTTGTTTCAAATCCAAAAATTTTTCTTTTTCTTTGGCCGAACCACCTGTATCCCAAACACTGAATGTAATACAGGATGTGAAACAGCACATTGAGCAGTATTTGATATCCAGCAAGAGGTTTGGTATGTGTTTATAAAAGTGCCAGGCACAAAACGATTCAACACAATACAAAGAATTTACAAGCCCACATCTGGTTTCTAAACATCACAATTCTTTTGTCCTCTCTCTTTCCCTGTGAAAGATGGATTTGATATTTGATTATTTTCTATAAAGCAAACCAATGAAACCAACTTAAAAAGAAGATGCAATTCAATATGGTACAGACAGAGGATTGATTTATTCCTAATAAACACTAAATCATAAACTTTTTTTTTTTTCATTACATTTGTTTTTAACCTCATTCTCTACTTATACAAAATATTTATTTAGGCAATTTCTTTTTGGCCTCTAAAAAAATGTAAAAAAACCAAAACAAAACACATGGGCCATTCACAAACAGTCCTTTTTCTAATAGTGTTCTTTGTCTATAATTTAACAACGTTTTACAAAACACTTATAAAACTTAACTTTTGAACATTTCCCAACATCAACAAACAACAGCAGTGGATGATCCACCTGTTTTTTCCACTGCAACACATTCAGAGCTAAATAACCCCCCCACCCCACCCCCGGACTTTGCAAATCGCCAAACTTTTAACTGGTGTGTCTTCAGAGGTACGCTGAATATCTGCTCTTCACCTTCTGAGTAGTAAGATGTCTGAGCAGTTTAATTATGACTTCGATGATATGCTGTGGGTGGCAGCACTGACCTGGAGTGCAGAGAAAATGCAAGAATTACATATAAAATGGGAAAGAGCAATTGAGTACGTGTTGTGTAGGCATGGAGATACTGTCACTAATCCCTTTTCCACTGATCCTCAAATTATGCAAAAATAACTTGCGCATAAAAATTTACCTAATGGAAAAACAACAATTTCGCCAAAAGTCTCATTTTATGATTAAACGTTTTTGTGCTGCAAGAGGTGGTTTTTCGAGGATAGTGCAAATGGTATATCATGCAAAAATGCAATGGAAAGACCTTTTTTTCGCAACTAGAGTCAGGTGAATTAAAAAACTGGATGTTGACGTACGAAGAAGAAGAGACATGTCACTGTATGTGTGGACACACCAGGAGACCCAATCCTTTTTTAATTTAGTATGAGTTAAAGGGTAATATATAATAATAATGAATATATCTGTAAATCAACACCATATTTACATTCGTCGCCATGTTTATGGAATGACTTATCATGTCATCTCGCGATAATAAATAAACAAATCATCGCATTTGTGATTCAATGGAAAAACCGACATTACGCACTTCTGTTTTTCGACATTGTAAAGTTTTGCGCAGATGTCCGGTGGAAAAGCGACTACAGTTTGTTTCTTTGCCATGTCCTTCCTGACCCTGTCACCTCATTACATCACTATTTTCACCTGGACTCTCTGCTGCTGTCCCCTCCCTCACTGTGCCACACCTTTCAGCCAATCCCTGCCCACCTGTCTGCTCCCTCCTTCTCACTCAGCCACACCCACCTCATCAGCCAACTCTGAAGAAAAAAAAATAGAGGACATAGGAGAACCTTTCAACATAAAAGCTATTCTAAGCAAATCATCAGGAGATAAAGTCATTTTTATTAATTTAAAAGGATAGTAACTGATAGGGGCGACTGTGGCTCAGGTGGTAGAGTGGGTCATCCATTAACCGGAGGGTTGGCAGTTCGAATCCCGCTCTGTCCTAGTCAGTCCATTGTGTCCTTGGGCAAGACACTTCACCCTCTCTGCCTCCAGTGCCACCCACACTGGTATATGAATGTTTGGTGGTGGTTGGAAATTGGTAGCCACGCTTCTGTCAGTCTGGCTACAAATGTAGTGTACCACCATTAGAGTGTGAATGTGAGAGCGAATGAATAATGTGTCAATAACGTAAAGCGCTTTGGGTGTCTAGAAAAGTGTTACATAAATCTGAATCCATTATTAATTATTATGATACAAATATTAAATTATTTAACTCACTGTACCGCTGCTACCGCTGCCACAATAATACTAGCAAATTAGGCTAATGGTATTATTATTATTATTATATATTTTTGTATTATTACAATAATTATTATTTACCCCCTCACTCCCCTGTGTCTCTTTCTTTCTCACTTTCATTCACACTCCCCTCTTTCCCTTTTCCCTATCACCCCTAATCAGTCTATATTGTTTAGATGCTCTTTACATTTATCTTTTTCATTGTAATATGATGTCATTGTTGCTCTTTGTCATTACTCTATCATTGTTGTTTTTGGTTGGTTTATTTGTTTAATTTTCCCTTTGTTTATATGTTGTTGTTGTTGTTTTTCTGTCCACAGTGTCTTGTTAACTATTATTAATAAAAAAAAAGAGATAAAGTTATTAAGTATCTGTTAGAGTATTTCAAAACAACAAAGATTGGCAATAGAATAAAAGGAGGTAAAGTCTTATTTTTTTATTTTTTGTATTTATTTTTTTACATTTGATTGAATGTGTATTATTATAGGCTGTAAGCCATGAGAGGTAAATTCACATCTGGAGGGTGGTAGAAATGCACAAATAATGTTTGCAGGTGCCATTAAAAAATAAAGAAGAAGAAGAAGAAGTTCTCTGCCAGATTGTTCCTCAGTACCTGCCAGACACTCCTGCTCTGTTCTTCGCTGGCATTCCTGTTTCGGACCTCCGCCTGATCTTGGACTGTCATGTCTGCTCCCAGACTGTGTCTGTCTTTTATGTTTTGTCTGTCATTTCCTGTTTTATTTTGTTAAGTTTCCCTCTTGTGTCATGTCTGGTGTCTTTACTTCCCCTCCTTGATTGTTTCACCTGCTCCTGATTACCTGACTCCTCCCTGATTATCTCCACCTGTGTCCAATTGTCTTCCCACCCTCTTGTGTATTTAAACCCTGTGTTTTCCCCTGTTTCTTTGCCAGTTTGTGTTCTACCTTTGTGTGCTCACTTACCAGCGTTTTTGGATACCTGTCAGTCTGTCTGCCCGTTCTTGACCCGTTTTGCCTTCCGACCACCGATTCTGCCTGTTCCTTGTCTGCCTGCTCGTCTGGTTCTGACCTGGTTCGTACTTCGACTTCTGATTCTGCCTATTCCCTGATTACCTCAGCCTCCAACGTGTTACCTTGTGTTTTGACCCTCGCCTGGACCCTGACCGTGAGTAGCCTTTCCCTCATGTTCCGTTGCCTCCTGAATTGCCCTCCTGTGTATGACCTGGCTTGTTTTTTGACTATACTCTGTTTTGCCCTAGTCGGGGTGTTGACGGGAATCCTCCGGCTCGGCTGTGCTGACCATCCATATTCCCCGTTCACAGCCCGGACGAAGAGTCCAGAATCACACGCCTTCACAGACGTGTTAACTATTTTGTGCTGTGTTTTTACTACTGTGATTGTGTTTAATAAACACTCTCAATTGGTCATCTGCATTCTGGTCTTGCATTTGGGTTCAGCCTTTGTACTAGTCCCATTACATGGACCACATCTCATCGCCTGTCTCCCGGTCAGTCTACCTGTCCTGAGTCCTGGTCCACACCTTATCGCCTTTCACCCAGAGTCATGTCTCTTCACCTGCTCCCCTGTACTGTGGGGTTAAATAAATAAAGATTCTCGTTTCTGGTGTGTTACACTTGGGCCCTAACCACCCCTGTGACAGATACAGTGGTTAGCACTTTCACCTTACAGCAAAAAGGTCCTTGGTTTGGTCCCAGCACTGTGTGGAGTCTGTTCTCTCCATGTCTACATGAGTTCTCTCAGGTACTCTGGCTTCCAGAAAGTGAGAGTGAATAGTTGTTTGTCTGTGTGAGGCGGCCCTGCACTGAACTGGTGTCACATCACTGGTGTACCTGATGGTAGCCAGGATAGGCCCCAGAACCCCCACGACCCTGACCAGGAGTAAGCAGATGTGTGTGATTCAGCGGCGGCTGCTGATCTTTAAAACAGGGGAAGCTCATCTTACTGCTCCATCATAAAACTTGTCTTATTATAGCAAAGCAATTAAAAACAAGTGGTGCCAGGCACAACAAACCCCGCCCCTTGAATGTATTGTAGCTTATTTTGGCATCGATTCAGCTGATGTCAGCATATTAATTGCCTCTATATACATCTGACGTAAACTGGAACAAAATTGATGTTTTTATAGACATTTGAAATTTTGCCCAATATAATGGCAGAAAACAAACATTAAAAAAAACAACTTTGACCTATTGCTTCCAAAATGTAACCACATCTATTCTGGATCACTGGCAATCTATAAACCCAATCTGGTATGAATTCAACCTATAGTTTTGCTGCTAGAGTGTTAACAAACAGACCAAAAACAATACCCCTTGCCTGCTCTTCAGGGGGCGGGGTGATAAAAGGAATGCTTAATTGAGGCTGTTCTGCTTCATCTATACCATGAAACCCCAGCAACACACACTTGCAGGTATATGACTTGACCCTTTTTCTCTTCAGCTGATGTAGTCACAGCACTTTGCCAAACGACCTCCCCTCCACTGATATGCCATGGGTCTGAGTTCCAACATGCTCCGATGCCAGTATGTTTCAATATCGCTGTCAGTCAAAACAGGTTCAGCCTTTTGGACCGATACCTACTCTTTCAAACAGTTCATCCAATCCAAAGTCCAGCATCCTGGCCTGCCTACTGACCCATTCACCCCCAGAGACGCTCAACGTACGTGGGAGTGTTTTTCGTGGGATGATTTTATGCATTTGACACTTGATGTTAATGGGGAATTCAACAGTGTAGGCTACTAATACGAGAATGTATCAGGGAATTTGTGTCGGAAAACAAAAAATAAACAGCTGACCAGAACAACATAGCCTTAAAATTAAGTGCATGTTTGTGCAGTTTTAATGTAAATGTAATTCATATCTTTATTGTAAATTCAACAGTGCAATTGCCTCTTGTGAGATTGAACGGAAGCACACCTGACATGTAGCTGAAATCATCTTCACACTTTTATTTCACACATACTTCACAAATATTAAGATCACTTTTTATGTACCATAAGCTAACAGCCAAACAGCAGCACACTTAGTAACATATGAATATAACTGACAACTGTTGGATTGGAAATAAAGTGTAAGTTAACACTGACTTTGTGTCTAACTCCAATTGAATGCTACAAAGATAGAAAGAGGCTGAGAGGGAGTGAGGATTGTGTCAAATAGCAGTAAAAAAGGATAACTGTAAGACAGAGATGCATATGTAGAGCCAAATTAGAGGTCCTGGGTTTAAATCCCGCATGAGCCCCCACTTTTATGCCCCAGCATAACTCTGAGTAAGGTGTGGAAGACTCCTACAGCTGAAAATATGATCCACAATAGAAATTTGACAATGTAAAATAATCCATAATTGTTGACTTTAGATCAGTGACAGTGGGAAAACCTCTGATGGTTTATAAACAGGGAGAGGCACGGCAGAGTTTTATGAATTTTTAACCTGGTAATGTCTGTAATACTAAATATGAAAGTCTTGTATTTATAGCAACATGATTTACTCAACTGGAAAGGAGTTCCATTAAATCAACAAATACTTATGATCCGAATAACAACAAACATTAGTAAATCAGACATGTTTAGGTGATCAGTTGGGATGTTCCATTCCCTTCTGCATGGACTACATACTTTTTAAACCTTCTTAGTTTGCCTTCAAATTGAACATCTCACCCTCCTCGTACATTCTAAAGTTTGATATATTTTATGTACAGTGTATTTCAAGCAACAGAATCTACAAGGTTTTGCAAGAATGTTCTTTTAGATTTTAAAAGTCAAACCTAATGATTTTACTGTATTTTCCAACATGATATTCAAATGAGTTCAGGTTAAAGGTCATGTTTGGTCCTTATATGGAGCTGGATACGTATTAAATGCACTATTTAAGTATTATATGCATTAATGATATATAAGTGGATAAAATTGCGTAAGAGCTTTAATGTGATTTTTAGGAAATCTTACTGGTTCAAGGTGATGGCAAATGGAGGTGAGTTCAGCTGCTGCTGTAGCAGCATCTGGAGGTTTAGGTAGTTATAGAATATCAACATAGGGCATCATAAGATTGATCCTTCTTGGAATCAAAAATTAAAATATTTCTGAGTAAGTCTATGAAAGTGGGCCAGGTAGGTACAGAAAGGAGACAAACCCATATCTGCCCAGCTTCAATATAAGGTATGTAGTCTAGAAATGTCAGGGAACCTTATTCTTGGCCACATGTCAGTGTCCATTAGTGATGCGCTGCATCTGCTCTGACGCCGCCTGAATCCACATTCATGCATAAATCATCCACCGCCACCCACATGAATTATTATCTCAGATTTAGAGACCGGCACCCGATTACACCTACACTGCCTCCTCTCCCTCTTCGTGTCTCAGGATTCCTCCATTTTGACAGATGTAGGACCTGTGGCGTTGACACCAGAAAAGACTCCACTCAGGACTCGCCTTCCATCATAACATCATCAAACTGACATTTCAGAATCCACTGTCTTTCATCATTTAACCATCAGTGCAAGCTCTTCCATATACTGTATGTTTTAGTAATAGTCTGTGATCTGGTCTATGATATGGACATAACCTGAGTGAGAAGGTCTGTTCAGAATATAAAGGCCAGAACTTCAGGCATTATATGCTAATACACTTTTTTTTTCTGATAGCCATTGGACAGAAACTTGAAAACCATAAACGCAGTACGCATTGTGTTATTGAAATAGTTTATAGACAAAATGGCAGAAAAAGAGGTCCCATTATAACACATTTTATTGCACTAATGACACAAGAAACAAGGCAGACCTCTGGGCTAGGGCAGTAATGAGTATGGTCTGCATTAGCATCAGTAACTACCACGATCCTTCTCTTCATGGACACATCAACAATAGCATCTGAGATATGGTTTCCCTTACCTGAGTTAGTTAAGGTGACCCTTTCTCAGCCGATCAGTGACAGTTACCATTGTACCAAAGTCTTGGTGGAATATTGGATGTTCAGCCTTCTGGATCCAGATTTGATGCTTTGACCAAACTGAGGCAGAATGATGGACATGTTTTTCTCTGACATCTTTCCTGACAGTAATGCAGAGCTCCTATAATCAAGTTTTCAGACAAGGGGTTTGATGCTATTCAAGGATGGTCAGAAATGATTGGCAGCCCAGATGTTGAATTTGCAGGTCAGATATTGGACAGAATTTTGCTTTGTACAGATCAGATTTTCAACTAGGCTAAAAGCTCTGATCCCGAGACTGAGAACATGTGGTGAAGGATTGTTTTTATTTGCAGAATGTGGTGCATTTAACATTCTTTAAGTATATATATTCCATGTTGATGTCTCTAAATGACTTTCAACTGTTATGATTGCTTTTTAATTAAACATCGAACCGATGCCTCCTGCTACAAAGCACTTAATAAAGCATTCAAATAATGCTGTTAAAGGAGTTGTATGTAGTATTAACATTTCAAACTATCAACAGCAAGGGGAAGTCTTGTACAGCATAAGAATACATTTAGGCAAGGCTTAATTTGAGCCAGATCCAGCCAAATCGGGATCCGGAACCTCTATGAAAAAAGAAATAGGCTAAATGGGAAAAAAAAAAAAAAAAAAAAAAGTTTATTGTTATCTGTTTTGTTAACCTTTATTCCCCATCGAAGTTACTCAAAAATTGTGTGTTCAAATGCATTTTAAGGTAAATTTTAAGGGAAACACAGATGTAACGGGGCTAGTCTACAACGCTTAATGTAAAAAGCTTAACGTTGCTTAAACAGAGATCAGTCATCACCAAATTATGCATGGACATCTCTAATTATGTCCACTTTCACCTCTGCAAAAATTAAAATGAAAACCCCAATATTATGGATACTGGCCGTGTTAAGCCTCATTTTTCTGTTAATAAAACACTTTTCCTTCGGCACCACGTGTTGGAGTCCAGTCGTTCACTCCGTGTTGACAATTTGTATTTGAGAGACAGACAGACAATTTATTATTATTGTCACCATTATTTTACATTAAGCGTTTTAGACTGTCCCTATTACCTCCATCCCCATTTTGATTTGCTGGATCCACCCCCCTTCTGCATTCTGACACCTCCCACTTTACAAATTAAGCACTGCATTTAGGACTACCAAAACCACCAACAAATCAATCTATGTATCCACAGACTGTTTGAGTCCCTATCTCAATGACTCAGTACTCCCTCATGTGGTCACATAAATCCATGAATCCTTTAATGCAAATAAATTCAGTTCATATTTCTACTTTAGCATTTTTGGCATAACCACAGGACTATTTATTCTAAACACTCTAATGATAATTTTAGGTCATATTTGAATATTTATTAATACTACATACTGGCCCTTTAAACCATTTTATCTTTCTTTATAGAAAAGAAAATGCTTTTACAGGACAGCCCTAGCTAATATTTCCCTCATTAATGCTGTACCTCATTATATCACCCACCCGCAACCTATCCGCTATTAATTAGTATATTAATTTTTATGACCTGGCCCGTCGGGTCTGCAGATATAACTAGTGTCCATGAACCATGTTATTTTAGAATCACCGCTGAGGTTAATTTCAGCAGATAATCACTTCTACTCCCGGTTTGTGTTTCCGCTCATCCCAGACTCAGAAAACGTGATGTTCCAGTGCTTACGTCAAACATCACGGATCATTTAAAACAGAACGTGCCATGTCCAATTTTGTACCCACATATATTAGACTTTTAAATGCCTGCGCTAGTCTGGAGGCCTGACCCATTTCCAAGCAATTATTTCTTTATCTATTCATTTATTTATCACTCATGGACACTTTTAATCTCTCTAGCTTTTACCTATTCATATGTTATTCTTACCAGTCACATTCTAACTCTTAAAAACCTCAGATGATTTTTGTGGTGACTTTCAAATGAATTTTTATCTGCATTCAACCTTTCATAACTGATTCATCACCATTTATTATATTATATTCTGCATTTTTCAGTGAAAATCTGGTATGTAGAATTACTGGCTTTTTCCAGCATTCATTCATTTTCTGAACCCATTTTATCCTCACTAGGCACGGCAAGGCAAGGCAGGTTTATTTATATAGCACATTTCATGTACAAGACAATTCAAAGTGCTTTACACAAAACATTAAAAGCATTACAGCAGAAGCAATAAAAAGTTTAGGTATGAGAAAAACAAACAAAAAAATCAGATAAATAGATAAAACAGATAAAACAGACAAGTAGATAAAACAGATAAAACTTTTAGCTTAAAAGGAACAGTGCAGATCTGAGCAGATGAATACAAACTCTATTCAAATGCAGCTGAGAACAGGTGGGTCTTTAACCTGGATTTAAATAAACTGAGTGTTTCAGCTGATCTGAGGCTATCTGGGAGTTTGTTCCAGACATGTGGAGCATAGAAGCTGAACGCAGCTTCTCCGTGTCTGGTTCTGACTGGTTCACTAGGGTCACGGGGGTCGTTTGGAGCCTATCCCAGCTATATAGGGGCAAAGGCGGGGTACACCCAGGACATGTCATCAGTTCATCACAGGGCTGACATATAGAGACAAACTATTACTCTCACATTCACACCTACGGACAATTTAGATTAACTAATTAACCTATCAGTGCATGTCTTTGGATGGTAGGAGGAAGCCGGAGTACCCGAACAGAACCCATGCAGACACAGGGAGAACATGCAAACTCCACACAGAAAGGTCCCACCCCCATCGACTGGTGTTGGAATCAAACCCAGGACCTTCTTGCTGCGAGGTGCGAGTGCTAACCCCTGCACCACTGTGTCGCCCGCTTTTCCAGCATAATCTTTTTAATTATAAAAGCCAAGTAGCCTCTGTGTGTTTGTATGTATGTGTATCTGTTTTATAACTGATAAACTGGACAGATCTAACCTTTGCCTTTTGGAGTACTTATGGATTTTGGGTCAAAGATCAGACAGGTGAAAACAGCTGATTGATACGACCAATACTTTTTGAGTTATTAGTTGTTTTTCAAATTACAATGGGCTAATGGGTGGCCCGTGGACGACTCCATTGCACAGCTGCATATGGGGGTGGGCGTGGAGGGGGGGCTGGATCAGTGGACACACTGGGACACGACAGGAGAACCGGGATGTAATCACACACTAACAAGGTCGGTCTAGTTCTAACTGTGGCCCAGTTCCACTTTGCCAGTCCCCAGTCAGACCCGGCCAGTTAACACCCCCCCCCCCCCACACACACACACACACACACACACACACAGAGACCGTAAAATGGTGACAGACCATTCTGCGCAGATTCAGATGAGACGGACTAGAGTTTAGCAGATTCAGACACAGAACGGCAGTGAGTCGCAAAAAACCGTCATGTTCAGTCCAGTATAAAAGTCTACGGTCCATGTCAATACAAAACAAAATGAAGGACATTCTGTTTCTTCCTAATCTGTGTGTTACAGCAGTAAATTTAGTCAAGTCATCAAGTAATGTGAATGTGATGAAGTCATACAATAAGTAAGTAAGTAAAGCTTTATTTATATAGCACTTTTTAAAACAACATGTTACAAAGTGCTTCACATAAAGGGGAGATAGATCAAATCACATCAAATCAAATCAAATTTTAAGCCAATTTACAGAAACCCAACAGAATCCTCCAGGAGCAAACCCTTATGACTGGTGACCGTGGTGAGGAAAAACTTCCCTTTAACAGGCAGAAACCTTGAGCAGACCCTGACTCCTGAAGGATGGGCGTCTGCCTTGGCCAGTTTGGGTTAGAGCATGATGATGTAAAGCCCTTTAAACACATATATAAGGGAACTATGAATGCATTCTTATCTGTTACTTTTGATTTCAATACAAAACAAAATGAGGGACGTTATATTTCTTCCTAATCTGTGTGTTGCACCAGTAAGATTATCCCAGCTCCCCATTTTATCAACTCTACTGCTCCTAGAACCTCTGGATTCTGACTGGTCAACATGCTAGTATAATATAATCTACTACTTCTGTCATCTGTCAGATTACATTAGTTTTACTTTTAGTTTTACTTTCTATTTCTATAGAAGATGATGGTGTTTCCACATTCATTACGGAACCAGTGACCATCCAAATTGTTCAAATCTGATGATAATGAAAAGCCAAGAAACTGCATTTTACCTGAATTATTTCAATGTATTGACATAATTAATTAAAGGTTCAGAAGTGTTTTGGATGGTTTTGGGCACCAGCAGATGTTTAGGGTTAAAACATGTACGATGCATTGATCTTTTCTTACAAAACTGAGTGTCCTAACAGATATCTAAAGTCTGAATTGAATTTGGCCTACCACTATATTTTATTTATCCTTTTGACAAGGGTTACATCATATCATACAGTTCAGAAGTTATGGATAGCCCAGTATAGTTTCACTTCGAGTGCATCATCATAAACCAGATGGATACTTGGGGACTGAGACCAGATGCTTTCAGTTTTTTTCTTTCAATTTTCTGATACCATTGAAGATTGTGAAAGAAAAAAAAAACTTTGAGCAAAGAGTAGAAACATTTGACTTTTATGTCTTCATATATTTTCTACAGTTCCTTTGGGGAATAGAGTTAAAGCATGGTATAGCCTTAAGATGTGTCATGTAGACACACAAGAAATTCGCAGTGGGATTCCTGTTGAGCCATTGTGTCACCTGGGTATGAGCCAACTTTGAGAATGAAATGTTTCCATCTCGATCGCTGGCAGCTGGTTCAGTAATACACTGGAGCAGACGAGGCAGGAGTGGAAAGTTAGAAAAGTGGTATAAGAAAATATGACTTTATACTTGGCTTCATTCATTACTATTACGTCAACATTAGGCACTTGTTTATGGAGATAAGCCGAAGGTAAATATTAGTAGAAGTTGCATATTTTAACTGTTCATTTCAGCAAAAAGGTGAGTATTAAGACTGAAACAATAGACCTTTTTCATAGCAGACAAAGCAGGAAAAGCCCAGGTGTTACTGACAACATTAACTCTGGCTCTTTTGCCCCGCGAGGCCATTTCACTAAACCAGCAGGAATGATTCTGAGGCCCAAAACTGATCCACCTGAGGTAGAGGTAGTCATTTTAATGATAATTACTGTTATGGCCCTTAATGAACACTTACAGATGTGTGTTTTTTGCTCAACCTGGACAAAGTGGCTGATGTGGAAAAAAGGTCTATAACCCATTCTTATCTGCTCATTTCATCATTAATGGGATATGAAATTATCTCATTGTGACATAAGGAATGCTTAAAGGCTTCACCAATTAGAACTTTTAACATAATTTTATTCTCTTTACATTTTTTTCTGCAGTATTCCTACTGTTTTTTATTTAATGTTTAAATATTTTACACAGCAACATATATAGATGGAACTAGAGGTTATGACAATAATTATTACACTAATTACATTTACACACATTGTCTATCGGGCCTTTATATCCATATTGACCGGCATTTTCCCTATGACCTCTGTTCTTGCATGAGAAGACTATGACTGTGGGATATTCTTGGTTCTGCAGACACTTACATCACCAGAAGGAAATCCGACTCTGGATTTCTGCACCTGTAAGCTTCTGTGACCCAAAGGATGACCCCATCAGACACAATCTATAGCTCTTCTTCTTGCTGTTTATACCTAGACAGGAAGCGTGTAGTTGACAGGGTTTTCTGCAAATTACAATAAAGTTATGCTTGATCACCCTCAGGGCTCAAATGTTTCCATATTTTACATTATTATCAAAAAGAATCTATGTATATATGCATGTATGTATGTGTGTGTGTGTGTGTGTGTGTGTGTATGTAAGTATGTATGTATGTGTATATGTATATATGCATGTATGTGTGTATGTGTGTGTGTGTGTGTATGTAAGTATGTATGTATGTATGGGTATATGTGTATATGTGTATGTATGTATTTGTGTATGTATGTGTGTGTGTGTGTGTGTATGTACGTACGTATGGATGTATGGATGAATGTATGTATGTGTGTGTGTAGGTGTGTGTGTGTGTATGTGTATATGTATGTATGTATGTATGTATGTATGTATGTATGTGTGTATATGTGTATGTATGTATGTATGTGTGTATGTATGTATGTATGTATGTGTATATGTGTATGTATGTATGTGTGTATGTATGTATGTATGCATGCGTGTGTGTGTATATGTTTGTATGTACAGTATGTATGTATTTTGTTAATTTATTTGCACTAAATAAAACAGCAATAGAAAAAAACATTCAAACAAGTAACAAAACTGTGCAGGAGAGGTTAGAAGCCAAAAAGAAGGCTTATATGAATACCTCCCCCGAAATGAACAATACACAAAAAAAAAGAATTAAAAAATACAATATAACTGAAATAATAAACTAAAGTTAAAACAATGTACATACATGTACATAACATTATTTTAAAAAATGGCAGATACATGTGACCCTGTTCCAGAGTAATGGGAGGAGAAGAGAGTGGGTTGAAGTCATCACCCATCATGCCTTGTGCCTTCTGCAGCCTGTGGGGTCAGTGTTATGATCTGGGGTTGTTTCAGTTGGTCAGGTCTAAGTTTATAATGTCCATAAGTGTCAATAAAAAGAGTTCCGCTGAACCTGAATATACTGAATGACCAAAGTCTGACCATCAGTGGATTTTTTTCTTCCCTGATGACACACACATGTTCCAAGATGACAACACCAGGATTCATCAGGATCAGATTGTTAAAAGAATGGTTCAGGGAGCATGAGACATCATTTTGGATGAGCGGATTGGCCACCACAGAGTCTAGACCTGAACCCCATGGAGAACCCCATGGGTAATCACTTCATCCTCTCCTCTTCTCACCCTGATGCCCCCATCACTCTGGAACAGGGTCAGTCTGGACTCATCTGACCACATGAACTTTTTCCATCGAAACACAGTCCAGTCTTTATGTTTCTATCAAAATGATGGTGTTTAAGAAATGAGAAGCTACTCACTGCATCACTTAAAGGGTTAAAGAACTTCCTGCATCTGAAACATGTTAGTGACTGCAGTAAATATCCAGGAAGGATCTGAACTATTTGCATTGAATTAAATCTACGTGGTGACTTTTCTTCTGAAGCTGAGTATAAATCATCTCACCCAACTGAATCACAATGCACCAAGAAGTGTTTTTTTTCTCCACTTTGTCTCATGTGTTTCATGAAGAACTTATTATTATTAACTTAATATTAACCCTTTATCGGGCAAGTGACCATTTTTGGTAATTTCCGCAAACATTAAATATGGGGCCAACCCTGTTCCTCAGTGAGGTCAAGAAGCATGTTGGTTTTTATAACACTATATGGTGATCCAGAGAGATTTTATCAACATTTTGAAAGTGTAAATAATGAAGATGAGTGATTTTTGTCAGTTTATGACCTTATGTGGCAAGAGAGAGAGAGTTGGAGGATGAAGTCGGGTGACAACGCCACCTGGGGAATTACACCCCAGGAAATTAGTAGGAGGCTCACAGGTTCGAATTGAAAACAATACCACAGGGGCGTAGACGGTTTCGATTTAAAACAATTTATTGAACGAATTATTATTAAAAAGACTGCTATTAAAAAACAAGTAATTAAAAAGCTAGCACGTGGCCCATACGGGTGAACAGGGCCGGGGCTTACCACTATGGCAGGGATCCAACAAAATATAAAAGAAGGGAACCGCAAACCAACACCCATGAACTGCACACCAACAAAACTGGAAGCTTTGTGAAGAAAATTTCACCACCTGGGATCACGCTGCCACCCTAGGCCCACGGCACCTGTTCAAAAGAAAAGAGAGAACAATTAAAAAAAGGCCACGTGCTGCCCCCAACCCCTCAACTAAAGTAAAGAAAAAAAACAATTAATCAGACTATAATACACAAAATTAAACAAAACACAATAACAAACTAAGAATAGACAAACACTAAACCAAAAGGAAAAAAAAAAAAAAAAAAAAAAAAAATATATATATATATATATATATATATATATATATATATATATATACATACACACACACATATACACACACACACACATATATACATATATATACACACACACTAGAGATTCAACTAACACAAAACTTAACAAACAAAAGTTACTAAGCAAAAAAATGCAATATAATAAGCAAATTAACCATACAAAAAGAAAGAGGAACTCAATAAACCAAGATTCAATGAAACACAAATGGAATGCATACAATTATAATAAAACACAACCCAATAATACACTAACACAAAACAAATGAAGATATTGTAACAAAAGATTCAACAAAACCAATTCAATATAACACAAACAAACAAACAAACACACACACACACACACACACACACACACACACACACACACACACACACACACTTAACACAACGGAATACAAATTAACCAAATGAAAAGGAAACGCCGAAGAGGGGGATGGCGCATCCGTGTCGCTCCGCACAGGGGCCATGGATGTGAGATTAAAATAAAATCATAAAGTCGGTCAAAACAGCCAGAACAGCAGTGCTTTGGAGGGTGAAGGAAATGGCGGTGGTGGACTCTGGGAATGTCCGCCGGCTCCACAGTCACGTTACGTGCAGAGTGGAACTCTTTTTCTTAAACCCGGCTTCACCACACGGTGTACACACACCCGATGAGACGCCAACAAGGAAACACGCTTCCACACGCTGTTCAGGAAGTCAGTCGCACTTTTCAGCCTCGCCGACCAGCCACCAGCGTTGCACTGGATTTTAAAAAGAAACGCCACACAGCCAACGCTGCTGCTGATGAGGAAGAGCGAAAGGAGAGAAAGTAGTTTCACCTGCGTATATATACGGCAGGTAGCGCCTCCCTTCAATCAATGCCGATTTGGCACACGGGGGGAAGGGAGGAGCAAATCCTCCTGCCACACTTATAACAGTCATTTCATTGCTTGTCTTTAGTTTTTAGCAAATGCTGCTTGGATGTTTTATGGCAAGAGGAGGGAGACTAACACACTAAGGTTAAAATTTTGTATTTTAGAGTATTTCAATCAGTGCCCTTCACGGACCACCTCAGATTCTGCTTTATTATTCATTTTATCAAATATTGGTGTTGTATGAGTGGAGCTGTTAAATGTATTACTTAATAACATGTTCTACTCTGATTCATCATAATATCCTCTTTTAAACACGGTCAAGCCAATTGTCAATGCTGTTCAATAGATACAGCCGAAAAGGATGTTTTTGTGTGTTATGGGTGCAAAGTTTAGCAAATGTTTGCTGTTTAGTTACTGCAATGTGTATTTTACAAAGAACTTCATTGACTGTAGGTTTTGCGGTGCATACATGTTTATATCCTGTACATTGTAGTTTGTAGCTGTAGTTTTGTACTTTGTGTTTACACCTACCTGCAGTAGACTGAAGTCTGCCTGGACACAACTGGACAAACTATAACATATGTAATGATGTTGTGGCAAAATCTATATCAGGGATGTTAAACTCATTTTAGTTCAGGGGCCACATACGACCTAATATGATATAGAGAGGGCCGGACCTGTAAAATAATATAAATAATAGGATAAGAACTTTTGAGTGAAAAAAGTAAATTCTGTAATGAAAATCTATGAATTGTACTTGAATATAACATGAGCAAATATGAACAACCTGAAAATTTGTTAGTAAAATAAATGCCATGTTAACAATATTATGCCTCAGTTTATCATTTATACATGTGAATCACAACTTAGAGATCACAGTGGATCTACAGATACACAAAACATTAAATAACAGAGAGAATATTATTAAAATTCCACATACTTCTCTGAAGACATTTCAGATATTCACATTTTTTTTTTTATAAAGGATAGTCTGTAAATGTAAACATTTTTGTGTAATTTTACTTATTTATACACTAAAACAAAGACACAAATTTACAGTTTTCATTATTTATAGGTTATTATGATACTATTATAATACTTATGATACTATCGTAATATCAAATGCATCCATAGTTTATCAGAATAGACACCTTACTGAATATCTCTGCAAATGTTCATAGTTAGGAGACACTTGCAACCGCACTTTTAAAATATTTGGAAAAAAAGGAAAATTTAGATGTTAATTTTTGTTCCCTATGTAACCATGCAGTTTTTCAAATTTTTATGGCAAAGATGGCACTATATCCTTTGTTTCTTTTTATGAGCTTGAAATACTAGTTAATGCCTTTAAAATGATGTATTACTCATGTGGCTATCTTAAATACTTTTTGAATTACAGTATAAAAGGTCGTCGGGCACTCCCTACATAACCGCGTGACTTGACCGTAGTATTTTACTGGTCTGATCCACTTTAGACTGAAATGACCTAAAATGATTTTAACATCCTTGATTGTTAATATCTTCAGTGTGATTTTTGCATTTCACATATTCATCCCAGGGGCCGGACTGAACCCTTTGACATGCCAGATTTGGCCCCTGGACCGCATGTTGGACACCTGTGATCTATATAATATTAAGAATACACTACCAGTCAAAAGTTTGGACTCACCTTCTCATTTAAATGACATGAGCTGGACCACAGATGGACCAACAAGTGCTCAGCATCACTAGGATCTCCTTCAAGACTTTTGGAAAACATTTCAGGTGACTACCTCATGAAGCTCATCGATAGAATGCCAAGAATGTGTAAAGCAGTAATAAAAACAAAATGTGGCAGTTTTGAAGAATCTAAAATATAAAACATGCTTTGAGTTATGTCACACTTTTTTTAAATACATAATTCCATATGTGTTCATTCATCGTTTTGATGCCTTCAGTGAGAATCTACAATGGAAATAGTCATGAAAATAAAGAAAAAACAGGTGAGTCCAAACTTTTGACTGGTAGTGTACATTCTACTATAAACAATGGTTTGTCCATGCATTTGCTGTGATTTGTTGTAGTTTTTGCATTGTAGTTTGGACAAGATACTTTGTCTATATTAGTATGGGTAGAGCATTGGACATTAAAATGGGTGTTTGCCATCCATGGACTGCTGCATTTAATATTATCCACACTTTAAAGTCCAGCAGAAATGACAGCTCATCTAAGCATACGTAGTTGTTTTTGTGTTGATATGTGGACAGAGGTGCGATGTAAAACAGTGGTCGCATTTTTAGGGCAAACTGTTGAGGAAAAAAACACATTTAGAGGAACATCCATGTTAGTGTGGACAGGGCATGAGGAATGTTCTTCACACAGTCAACTCACCGTACGAATACTAACACTTCTTTCTTGGTACATTTCTTGTTACCATTGCTGTGACCTTTCTAAGGCGTCACTACTTTCATTCAACAGTGAATGTTTGTACGAGAGTCTGTGTGTGTGTGTGTGTGTGTGTGTGTGTGTGTGTGTGTGTGTGTGTGTGCATGAATAAGAACAGCTGCTGCCGGAGGAGGAACCTTCTGTCATCATCATCATCATCATCATCATCATCATCATCACCATCACTAACACTTTAAATAGGTTTCCAGAGCTACATACACACACACACACACACACACACACACACACACACAGATTAACACTCGAGGGAAATGACACCAACACAGTGAATCAACAGAGAGCTAAACCACTCGAGACATTTTGGGGATGACTCAACACACCCAAATCATTGAAACAGAAAGAGACAGAGGAACAGCAAGTACACACAACAAACACCAATCAGGAAAAAGGATGAAAAATGTACTGCTCTGAAAAATGATGCTGCCTCCACACCAGTCTGTTGGCTTTCTAGGCCAAGTCCCAGTCACTGATGCAAGATTATTATGGGCTTGCATTTGCAGGGCAAACACATAATAAGTGATGGTGGTGCAACTTGCCCGGAAACCTACATTTACCAATTTTATTTCTATCTGTCAGCTCCAACATATTTAGCTGATATAATACATAACAACTTCCTAAACTTTTAAGAGGAAGAAACCTCATCTGATCTCAGTTTCTTTAGTGTGAACTACTACAACTGCAAAAATATTGTAACTAGAAAAGTGCAAACCTCCACCAAGGCAGATCAGAACCCCACCCACACACAATCACCACCAAAATGTAATCATTTGTTCCTTGTGCCAGGATCAACTTTTCCTGAAAATTTCATCAAAATCCATTCATAACTTTTTGAGTTATCGTGCTAACAGACAAACAGATAAACCCTGATGAAAACATAACCTCCTCCATTCCTTGGCGGAAGTAATAATGAAGTTGATTGAACACTAGAAATGGGAAACTTGATTCTATTTCCTGACTCCAGTTTATATGAGTCACTCACCAAAGAGTCAATGAGTCAATCACCCAAAGTGCGGAAATCCATATGCATGCACAAGCTCCGCCCACTCCCATTCCATACTTATTCACATTACAAAAACTACTGATTACCTTTGTGAGACAAACATAACATGTACAGTGAAAAATGTCTTTCTATGCCATTGCTCAGAGGCTACCAGAGCAGAACTGAAACTAGAGTTAAAACAAGAAACCAGAACTGTTGCTTTTCACTCAGGGCTGATACGTAAACTTGATATATATATATATATATATATATATATATATATATATATATATATATATTACAACTGCACTTATAATACACACAGTAGTGACATGTTCACTTCTTTGCAGTTAAATAACTAGTGTTTGCTTCGACGTGTCAGTGAAGGAGTTAATGGAGATGAATTATGACTGATAAGTCAATAAAATGACTCATGAGTCTTGAATAAGTCGTACAAGACTCACACATCACTAATAAACACATTTACACACACAATAATCGCAACCTATTAGAATGCTTTGATTATATATTGATTCATACTCGGGTCAATATGACTATGTGGTGCCTTTGGAATCAAATTTTCTCCACCAACACACTGCAAAATAATGAAATTCTGTGTTTTACTATGAATGGGCATTCATTCATTCATTCATTTTCTGAACCCACTTTATCCTCACTAGGGTCACGGGGGTCGCTTGGAGCCTATCCCAGCTACATAGGGGCAAAGGCGGGGTACACCCTGGACAAGTCGCCAGTTCATCGCAGGGCTGAACATATAGAGACAAACAATCACTCTCACATTCACACCTATGGGCAATTTAGACGAACCAATTAACCTATTAGCGCATGTCTTTGGATGGTGGGAGGAAGCCGGAGTACCCGGAGACATGGGGAGAACATGCAAACTCTACACAGAAAGGTCCCACCCCCCGTCGACTGGTGTTGGAATCGAACCCAGGACCTTCTTGCTGTGAGGCACGAGTGCTAACCACTGCACCACCGTGTCGTGAATGGGCAAACCCTTATGAAACAAAAATATATGGCAATATATTGAAAAATATAATGCATTATATTAAAAAATACATTTCCATATATGGGAAAGTAGTGCATATATTTTCCAATATACTGCAATATATGCTTTAATCATATATTGATAAGTATAACACATATATTGCAATGAAGACAAAAACTGCCCTATATTTTTTTACATATAGTTTTATTGAAACTCAGTTTCTTTCCATTGACACAAGTTTACATAAAGCAGATATTTATCAACACTTACATTACTTGGTATGCATAATAACATATTTCATGAAAATATGCATTGTGATATACATGAAAAAAGTGTTAACTAAAAAAAATGCTCAATAAGATGCCTCCTTACTCATTTTGGCAACATAGGATGAAAAAGATGTACATATATATACATACATTTTGAAGTGTATTACTAAATATATAATTACATATATTTAGTAATACACTAGACAATATATATATGCATATATGCATACATACATTATGAAGTTTATTACTAAATATATAATGACATATATTTACATATATAAGTAAATATATTGTCATATATGTTTCAATATATGGAAAGCGGCAATTCCTTATGTATTTTTCAATATATTGTAATATAATACAAAATATATTGACAAATATATTATTCTGTATATTTTAAATATAAATATATATTATACAGTAATACATTTTTCAGTCAGTAATATATTGATAGTCAATATATAGAGAAATATATTTTCTTTGCATAAGGGAACACTTACACATATATCAGTACAATTTTAAATCTCATGAAATGTGATTTTATTATTTGATAATTTTTTTTGAGGGAATGTACATGATTTGTGTATGTCCCTCACACTGCCCTTACAACTTGAGTGAGATCGATAAGTGTTTAAATTAATAAAAAAGTAATACTTTGTACATGTTGTCATTATACTCAACAAGTTTGAAAAAAAAAGTCATTTTGATAATTTATATTGTATTTTCATAATAAAATATAATTATAATAAAAATGCATTGATAATATTTAACATTCTACATGTCCTTGAAATTGCTGTCCTCAAAGAACTCAAAGAATGTTTAGAGTCCTCGGGGTTGCAAGTGGTGAATTACGCTCATGACGAGGCAGGTAACTCCAGGGGCAGTGGTTTCCACCGGAGTGGAGATTCAGATTCAGATATTTTATTCATGCACTGAGAAAGAAAAAAATATTACACATGAGCAGTTTACAACAGATGTACATGAAAGGGTACCCCAAAGAAGCAAGAGTGCTTTTAGACAGGGGACCTAAGAGACCGACAAAGCCCGCCACTCAGGTATCAAAGTGTGTGGTATATCAGGTTTAAAGGTGCTAACAGGCAGCTCGGGCCACTGCCAGGGTTTCACAATTTGTGCAGGGGAACAACCGGATCGGACTTCGGGGTTTTTCAGACCCGGGACAGCAGGGTTAACCCGCTGTTCTCAGAGAAGCTGTTAACAACTGATTGAGCTTCTGGAATTCTTTGAGTCCCCAGGGGTGCACGTAGCGAATTACGCTCATGACGAGGCAGGTAACTCCAGGGGCGATGGATTCTGCCAGAGTGGAGAATCTTTTCTGCACTTTCCTTTAGTTTAATCTTTTATTCTGCTATTGTTCTGTGTAATTATATGTGTGTATGCCTTTTTAAAATACTTTGAATTGTCTTGTGTATGAATGGTGCTATACAAATAAGTGTGCCTTGTTTTGCCTTTCGGGGAATTGCTCCTTCAATAATCTGGTTGATGACATCACCGATGACATCATTTTGAGTGTATTCATTACAGGTGGAAACATAGCACTGGGTTACAAAAAAAAGTTTTTTGCAAGTTGTCTAGGTTTTTTCAACTGAATTAAGACCATTTTGCACCGCTAAATCCAAAAATGACACCTGTTTTTCTCAATCAGGTCAGGTTTTTTTGCTAATTTGATTTTGAAAAATTTGATCTTCTCACAAAATATAATAATTAATACCAAAATAAGATTGGTAAGCACACTTTATGAAACTTGTGACTTGATTCCTGTTAGGTACAATGGTGTATTCACCGCAGATGTAGCAGAATACGTCAGGCTTATTTTTGCAAGATCTTCTAGTCGAAGCCATTTCATTCACCTGTAATATTAAAAAAAACAATCATAAATTGGCAAAGTAACATCTTCAGAACTCGTTTATTGCAAGAAATATGAAAAAAATTTGTATCATATGATGTGAAAATGCCCATAAATGTAAGCAAAAATGTTAAAAAGCCAATATGTAGCATAGTTCAGAAAGTTGACCTGATTGAGCAAAATTAATGTGATTTTTGGATTCAGCACACCAAAATTATCCTAAATCAGCGCAAAAAAAACTTAAACAATAAATTTGTTGTTGACCAGTGTAGTCTACAAGAACATTTATTTACATTTACCTTTCAAAATTGTCATCATTTTGTGTTTGTTCTTAGTCAAGCTTAGCATGTCCACCCTGTCACCACAAATATTGTTTCATTTAAAACTTTTCAGAAATTCTAAATATATTTGTTGAACATTACTCAGTCCTCTTCAAAGACGAGCTACTTTGCCAACTCAAGGTCCAACATGTGGTCACTAAACATTATCTTTAGTGGATAGCAAAAACGGTCCACCCTGTCACTTATTTTTACATCTATTTGTCTGTAACAGGGTGGATATACAGTATTTGTTTAATAATTTGTGGTCTGTTTGTAATTTGTCTGCTTGCAAAATACTTATTAAAAATGTGGGAACTTGACTATTATTCATTTCTAATAGCCTACAGTCAACTTTGAACACACTGAACATTAAGTTAAGTGGAAAGTCTCACGGTTTTTTGGACATTTTCAAGTCTGAAAGGCACCTCATAGTGATATTAACCCCTTAATGGCAAGCAGCCATCTTCAAAACATCATCTCTGAGTTTGTATAAACCATAAATGAAAAGAATTCATGCTTGCAATAAATATGGTGGAGTAAAATTCAATCCAAACAGAGCACTGCAACAGAGCCAGAAACCATGTGATCATAGCAGGCTTAGTGGGAGTCTGTTTTCAAATACCCCTCCTGCACTACACCTGTATACGACCTAAATAAAAGCCCAAGGAGAGACACTTATAATGACAAGATCATATCTGTATCTGTATTCAGTTAACAGGGATCCTGAATCTCTGAATATGGAAACATGGCAGAAGAAGATACATAATGTAACATAGCATGACGACTTACTCATTAAACACCTAGAAGCAAAACAAAACAAAAAATGAGGTAGAGATGGTGCAAGGTCAGCTGCAGCAAATAGTGTTTCCATCTGAACCAACATTACAACAGACAAACAGTGACTGTAAATGTGTGATGCCTGTCTTTAACACATGCATCTATATGTTTGTATTCATAGTTGAATAAGTCATTCAGCTGATGTCAAGCAGCCAATACATGACATGATTTCATTACACCATCTGAAATACAAATATATTTCACATTGGAAGTTTAATAGTCAGCTGATGTAGTGAGAATGATCTGAAATGTCACATACTCCTTATTGCATAAATGAGTACTACTACCTCCAAAGAAATGTAACAATGACAAATGCAACATGGCAAAACAAAACAAAAAAAAATCTATATTATATTGCTATCTGAGTAATCAGGAAATCTGTCACTTAAGTAGATAGTTATACAGGTAAAGCATCTTCAAGTTACTCCAGAATAACCCCAGACCTCATTTCTCTGTGCTTCAAAAAAAAAATTCTGAAAATACAAGCAAATAACTGTCAGTATGTTTCTCTGTGTTTGGATTGTGTCGGCTACAATTTACTTAGGGGGCCAAATGAGTGGCCATTTTTGTAAAAAAAAAAAAAAAAAAAAGTTGTGAGAAATGAATAGAACTGTGTTGAAATAATGCTAATACATTTGTACAGACTACTGATATTATTTGACAGTGGAAGCTATATTTTCAGAAATATTGGATTTTGAGTATGGTATAATAGGGTTAGGGTTAATATGGTATAATAACCCTAACACCTGGCGGGAGGGGGGGATGAAATTAATAAATTCAGTATGGAACAGAATATAGCATAGAATATAAAATAATGACACAGAACAGAAGAAAATAAATTAGAATAGAATTCTTAAAATAGCATTAGAAAGAGCATAAATAACTGGTGGATGGATGTGACATTACCCATGATGCTCTGGTCAGTACCAGTACTTTATTAGTAATAAACTTACATACTTACTATTGCTAATTCTCCTCTTATTCATAAATGTTAGTACTGTAGATCTAAAACAATAACAGCTGACACAAAAACACAAAATGTGGCAGTGGACGGATGTGACATGGTTGTTACAGATCCCATCATACTGATGCTTGGCAGCCATGTCACCGTTTACACTAATGATCCCTGTGCAAAAACTAGCATCATAATTTTTTATTGTATAGTTTATCATCATACTAAAGAGTAAATAACAATATAGAATTGTTATTTCTTTATAAAAATGCTTATTATTAGAAAACTGTTGATTTAAAAAGTGACATGTGACATTCTTCATGTGTGTATTGGTGTAACATACACAGGATGGATCAGCACCATACTCCAGATTGAACCTGTAAAAATAAAACGTGATATGTAGTGTAGAATCTTATAAGAAAAATTGGGGAATGTAAAAGAATAGAATATTTGTTTTTCAGGTAAATTCAGTTCAAATATAACTTGGCCATTTGTGACATGAAAATATAGCATTAATTGTGATGAAATTGGACATTTTTGACCTGAAAACATAGTTCATATGACCATCAACATGTTGCAACAGAACTGAAATCCTGTAAATTTGCATAACTTGCATTTACCAACACAAAGTTCCTTTGGGGATTCACTTATAATGATTTCTTATGCACAAAGACATAAATAAGACCTCTAAGCAAATTTTAGCCAGTGTGTAAAATGTTTTTGGGTTTTTTTTTTTTTTTTTTTTGGTAGTAATTCCACCCAAAATTCCAAACACACACGTTCCACCAAAACAACGTCATTCCAAACATTATTTTACAAATAAACCAGACAACTCAGATAACGTCTACCCTTATTCCAGAAGGACTGCACTGGCACAGAACTAATGAAGTATGGAGGTCAGTCCAGATGTGTGATACTATGGATATGCTCAGTTTACATATGGGCACATTTGCAAGATCAACTATAACCAAGTGTTCCATCATCAGCACTTCAGGATCAATCAGCCATTTTTCCAATCAGTGCATGGACTGGTTCATGATATCACCTTCACATGGAGGTGCTTCAGCAGGATACATTATACATCTTATATATTCATGTATGGTAGTGCGTTTATTTCCACATTGCACAGAAACACCTGGGAAATGGATGCTACCACAGTATAATTCAACCACACTATGCAGAAACTAAATTAAGCTAGTACCCCAAACTGACATCCACCTACATTTAAACCCATACATGTACGTGTGTAATAAATACTAGATGAGTATTTTTCCTTGCTTTATTTATTTTTGCTTTTATTGAGCTAAAATCAGTTTATCTTTGGACAAACACTGATGTTAAATTTGATTTGTATCCATATGTAATGTTTCTGCTTTGCTGATGCATGATGGGACTCCCAAATATCATTACAGTTCAGTGGCTGAAGCTGAGTAAACAGCTTGCAATGCATTCATTTCTGTACGCGCTCTGGAGGGTTTTTTCCCTCTCGAACCGTGCACGATAGCTTAGCATCAGGCAGTAAGCCAGGAAAGAAAAATAACCATAAACCTGATGCTCTAAGGCGTTCTTTTGAATCCCTACCTGCCTCATTATAACTTACGTGAAGTTTTCTGGCACCTTGAAACAACAGTAGTACTTGCTTACTTCAGCGTTTTCACTTGTTTGCTTACAGTATGTGTGATGTGCTTTCTCTTTGAATTTTCCACATACATTTTCACAGAAAGTCGACTTTTTAATAAATCTTGAGTTCTAATCTGTTTCATTGATGCTGGCTCCAAGTGGTCAGTTATTACATATTTAACGGGGATATATTAAGCATAGAGCATGTTGTGCTGTCCAATGTACACCAAATCAAATCACCTATAATCTAGATTTAACCCCAGAGCTACTTTCTTGGCAGTTCCCAAATGTTTTTCTCTATTTTTAATGATTTATCACCATTTATTCTAATGTTATGCTCAGTATTTTGCATTCTTAAGTGAAAATCATGTATTTTCCTACATTTAATTCACTGATCATGACTGGTGTCCATAAAAGCTCAAATTAAAGTTGAGGGTTATGATATCAAAAACAGAGAAAAAGGAGAAAAAAGTGACTTTTTCAGTCAAATCTATCATTGACTGAACTTAAACCAAGTGTCTCCATCTACTGCCATTGATCCAGCTCCATGGGTTTTACTGGTGAATCAATGGTGTAGAAGATGACGGTGCTTTTGTTACACCCCTGAAAACAGGGGAGATAGAATCACACGAGTGATTTACCGTTGTTTTCCTCAGTGTGCACTTTAATGCAATCACAATAGGGACATATAACAAATAAAATTATGGTTACGTAATACAGCATCAAAACTTGTGTAGCTTTAGCCTTATATATTAGCGCCACAAACGTGTATGGACATAAGATGGCGGAGTGCACTCACGACACAATGTATGATAATGTTCAGTTACAGTTAACAACAATAAAACTTATCTTAGCATTGCAAAAACTATAACAAACAAATGGTTTAATGCTTCAACAAAGTACATTTCACCATATAATCACAGTTGACCGCAATTACCTGAAAACAGGGGAGATAGAATCACACGAGTGATTTACAGTTTTCCTCAGTGTGCACTTTAATGCAATGAGGAAAAACGGTACGATCCCTCTAGTGGTGAATAAAGACACAACTAATCGACCCCAGATAGTTTCAGGCATGCCAGTGGATCAGATTACCTTATCTGAAATGGCAAAGATATTATTGTAACATGAACATTTTAACTATATTCCTATTGTTTTAAGACTTATGTGAATTAATATGAATTAATATTTATTGCAAACATTTTAGCTGTTTTACTGTTTTTACATCTTAATCTTGTAATAAACTGAATCGCTGCAATCCTATGTAAGGCATATAATGTTACTACAACCTATCACACTTTCATTTTCACTATGGAGCCTCTGAACGTCCAAATGGGTCATATCTGATGACCATGAAAAGACAACAAACTGTATTTTACACCAATTATTTACATGTATTGATAGGATTAATGGATCCACAGGTATTTAACTTTTTATAACAGTAAATGATTTTGGTTGCCAGTGGATGTTTAGGCCTTTATTGGTTAAAGGAGTGATGTTTTGCATTTTTAAATGGAATTATGCATTTTAAAACATTTCCCTGTGGTCTACTTAAACTGTAAATGCTATACTTGGGTCCGAATTCTTCATCAATTAAACTCCACAGGTCCATCTTCAACCCTATTTCTGAGTAATGACACCAGAAAGGTCGTTTTGAGCGCTGGCCCTTTAAATGCAAATGAGCCACTTCAGGCCCCACCCCCTCCAAGTTGTTGGTTATGCTGCTCTGTCCCATTCAACCAACAACTGAACAAAATTTTAGGTAAACTGGCTCGAAGTTTGGACATATTTTAATTTTTTACTACAACCGCTGCTGCTGACGAACAATTATGGCGTACTCAGAGAAATGTTCATCAGAAATCTTGACCTTATATGTGCAAATGTCGTGACGTTACTAGTTATAAAACGTAACAAATTAAGCAGGAATTAAAACAGGTTGTAGAAATCCACTAGATTTTTGCCAGAATTAATATAAAGATAGCTTTGCAGCACCTGGAGGGTTCAAATTCAAACTTTTGGAACTATTAGGATCCAAATACACAAATAAATGAACTAAAGACTAATAAAACTGGGTTTAGCAAAATATGACCCCTTTAAGTCTTTTTTTTTTTTTTTTTCAGATCCACAATTTAACTGATAAAAAACTTGTCTGAAAATACAACATGTGGTTCTACAAGCCATAGAGTTCATCCACCTCATACCATAAACTCTAAGTGAAGTGAGGAGAAAATGTCAACTCCTGACTTTATCGTAGAACTCTGAGCAAGTCATTGAGGACAATGCAGTCTATGTTATTGGGTGCTAGTGAACAGAAAAAGAGTAAGTCTGGGCACAATGGAAGGTATAAAAAGAGGCCGCTTTAGCTGGGGCCTGACCTCATAAATCTGGGCATATATTTTAAATACAGCTCTATTTTCCAGGCTTTACTGCAGAGATGAATAGGAAAGGGGGAGAAAGCTGAGGAGTGGGGATAGAGAGCAGATTGTAGGTGGAGAGGGACTGAAGCAGGAGTTTAATCTATATTGGTTTGAACTAAGCATGTGGTGCAAAGTGTCCTAGCAAATATGTAAAAACTGTGCTTTTCTACTGTCTGTTGCATTCCAAAGATATCTGTGAAAGAGTCTAACGCTGTCCTGCAGACGTCTCACAGCAGTTCTTAACCCATAAAGACCCAGAGCTACTTTTGTGTCAGTTCCCAAATGAAATGTTCTCTATTTAACCTTTCTTAAGTGATTTATCATCATTTGTTACAATATCATCCTCTTTTTTTTTTTTTTTTTTGCATTTTTCTAGTGAAAATCAGTTGTTTCCCCCTATTTAAGTTACTGATCACGTAGATCACAGGTGTCAAACATGCGGCCCGGGGGCCAAATCCGGCCCGCCAAAGGGTCCAATCTGGCCCGTGGGATGAAATTTGTGAAATGCAAAAATTACACTGAAGATATTAACAGCCATTCATTTTATTTTAGGGGCCATATAAAGCCCTACTTTAGTCTCAAGTGGGTCAGAGCAGTAAAATACTACCATCAAAACCTACAAATCATGACAATTTCAAATTTTTCCTCTGTTTTAGTGTAAAAAAAAAAAGTGAAATTACATGAAAATGTGTAAATTTACAAACTAGCCTTTCACAAAAAATATGAAAAACTAGAAATGTGTTAAATGTGTTAGAAATGTGTTAATGTGTTAATGTGTTAAAATGTGTTAGAAGTAAGTGCAATTTTACTAATTTTCTGCCAGTTACTAAAATATTTTGTAAATTTGCAGATCCATTGTGATCTGTAAGTTGTAATGTGCATTTACAAATGATAAGCAGAGGCAGAATGTAATTAAAATTGCGCTTATTTTTCTTAATAAATTTCAGTTTTTTTCATGGTTGTTCATGTTATTCACATTTTTAAAAGGACAGTTTATAGATGTAAACATTTCCATAATGTAATTTTACTTTTTTCCACTATAAAACACATTGAAATGTTTGGAATTGGCATTATTTTTATATTATCATGTTATTATTTTACTGGTCCGGCCCACTGCAGATCAGATTGGTAGGATATGGCCCCTAAACTAAAATGACTTTGACACCCCTGACGTAGATGTTCTTAAAAGCTCAGATTAAAGTTGAGGGTTATTATATCAGAAACACAGCAAAATGAAGAAAAAAAGTGATATTTTTAACAAAGACATCAACAACTGAATGTAAAAAAAACAAAAAAAAAACAAGTGTGTCCATCTGCTGTCATTTATCAAAGTCCATGGGTTTTACTGGTGAATCAATGTTGTAGAAGATGATGGTGTTTCCATGGTAACTACGGAGCCTCTGAACGTCCAAATGGGTCATATCTTATGGCCATGAAAAGACAATAAACTGCATTTTACACAAATTCTTTACATGTATTGATAGGATTCGTGGATCAACAGGTATTAACCAGTTTAGATCAGTAGATGCTTTTAGTCACTAGTGGATGTTTGGGTTTTTATAACTATTGCAGCTAACCAAGAACCACCAAAAAAAAGCCAAAAAACAATCAGCTACGGTGGGCTAAACGTGGGAGATAACTGTGACGCACATACCAAACTCCGCACTCACTTGCCAGACTGTTTCGCTTTTATTTCCATCTCACATGACAGAACCTCCAATTACTTACAGACGTCTATGCAAAGATAATAAATGTGAAGTAATACAGTGTAGTCCATAGTAGCTTAGCACAGCGGAGTGGGGCGGAACGGAATGGTCAACAGATATTATCACCCCCGACGCTCACCCCACGCCATGTTGAAATGCCAGTGCCCGAGACCAGGTGAGTGCAATTACAAATAACCACGGATGGCCCACCCCAATGGCACACCCCTCACCCGAGCACCAATGCAGTGTGTAGACCAGGGGTGTCAAACTCATTTTAGTTCAGGGGCCATATTCAGCTAAATTTGATCTGAAGTGGCCCGGACCAGAAAAATAATAACAGAATAACCTATAAATAATGACAACTCCAAATTTTTGTCATTGTTTTAGTGTAAAAAAAAAACAAAACATTAAATTATGAAGATACTTACTTTTATAAACTATCCAAAAAAAAAAAAAAAACTGAAAAAACCCTGAAAAAACTGAAATTTAAAAAACGTAAGAAAATTTAGTGCAATTTTAACAATATTTTTCCTCCACTTCTCATTTCTACATGTGCATTATGGATCAGATCTACAAAGACACTAAACACTGAGGAACAGGCAGAAAAGAGTTCAAATTGGGCTGAATTTTCTACAGACATTTCAGGTTCATATTTGTTCAGGTCATTCACACTTTATTGTTAGAGGATAGTTTGGAAATGTAAATATTTTCATAATTTAATGTTATTTTTTGCACTAAAACAAAGAAAAAAAAAATAAGTTGATGATTATAGATTTTTTTTTGGCTTAATTCAAGATTGTTTTACTTAATTGAAGATTTTTTTTTTGGCTTTACTCAAGATTTTTTTTGGCTTAATTCAAGATTTTTTTTTTTGCCTTAATTCAAGATTTTTTTGCTCAATTTGAGATTTTTTTGGCTTAATTGAAGATTTTTTTGTACTTAATTGGAGATTTTTTTTTTTTTTTTTTGCTTAATTCAAGATTTTTTTCCTTAATTCAAGCTAAACTTTTTTTTGCTTAATTCAATTCAAGACTGCGGAATTTTTGCACTTGGCAAAAACATCCCAGGGGCTGAACTGGACCCTTTGGTGGGCCACTTTTGGCCCCCGGGCCGCATGTTTAACTCAAACCAAGCCCACAAATACAAAAGGAAACTTACATATGGCTCCTACAGTTGGTTAAAACTAAACTCATAGCTGCTTATTTTGACAGACGGTGACAATAACACTGTGTTTTATAACCTTCAGTGGATGCTTTTAGTTGCCAGTGGCTCTTTGGGTCTTAATGGGTTAAACCAGGGGTGTCAGACTCATTTAGTTCAGGGGCCACTATCAGGCAAGTTTGATCCCAAGTGGGCCGAGTAATCAGTAAAATACTAACATAATGATGCATAAATAATCTCAACTCCAAACTTTTTTCTATGTTTTAGGGTGAAAAATTTAAAAAATGACATCATGAAAATGTTTACATCTACAACCTATCCTTTGAAACAATATGAATAACATAAACAAACTGAAAAAAAAAAAAAAAAGTATGTTTTTAACAGTATTATGCTTTAGTTTATCATTTACACATGTACATTAGAACTTACAGATCACAGTGGATCTAAAAATACACCAAACATTTAGTACAGACAGAATATTTAAAAATTGCGCTTCTTAAGACATTTATGGTTGTTCATGTTTTTTGAGAAATTATGGTTTGTTTTAGTGTAAATACAGTAAAATTTGGAGTTGCCATTATTTATAGGTTATTATGACAATATTTTACAGGTCTGACCCACTTGAGATTGAATTGGTCTGACTGTGGAACTTGAAATAAAATGATTGTTAATATCTTAGTGTGATTTTTGCATTTCACAAATTCATCCCACAGGCCAGAGTAGACCCTTTGGCAGGCTGGATTTGGCCCCTAGGCCGGATGTTTGACACCCCTGGGTTAAACTGACTCTGGCATAGTTTCAGGGCCCAGAAGAGAAGAAGTTAAACCAAAGTTTGTTACTGTTTTGTTAAGAAAAACATTATAATCTGCTGGGGAAGTAAAAATGCAAATAATTACTCTGGCATTTAGAGCCTAGAACTAGTCTGGCTGATAAGATACTGTCCTGCCAATGGGTGAACATTCCCTCCCTTCTGTTATCTGTGTGTTATTATTTTCAAAGTTATTCTATCTGTAAGTATAACAAACTCCAAGCAGCGACTACATATTTTCTTTTGTAGGGATTTAAGCTTTTTAACTCTATACCAAAATGCTTACTTTTCAATGTGCAAATGTTCCAGCAAAGCAAGGTCTGCCCCAACATTGTTGTGCAAAAGTACTGCCACCACATCCTGTACTGGGCAATGTTGGAATTATACCCTTGAAGAACATAAAGCAAATCAGCAAAATACAGGAATCATAGTTATATCATGTTACATTCAAATTACAAAACACAGTTATCATGATTATAACATATATTCTAATTATATAATGCTTGAGTTTTTATAAGTTGTGTGATAGGTTGACAGTGGAAGGTTACTGGTTTCAAAGGGTAAAATGAAAAAATACAGAGTGTCACACGAGGGTTAGCTTGGTTTTTAGGAGGGTAGAGTGTGGGTTTAGAATGGATAAGGGAAGAGTATAATGTTACATTGTTAGATGAGGGATAAAGATCAGAGTTTATGAGGCCTGGGGTGCAAGGACGGGGTAAGAATGAAGCAGTCAGGTGTAGTGTGGGTGATATGTGAAGGTACTGGCTGAAGTTAGGAGTAGAAAGACAACATTCCACAGAAGAGTGTAAAGAAGCAGGAAAAAGATAATTCTTTTTTCTTTTTTTTCTTCTTAAAAAAAAAATAATAATAATAATAATACAGTCTACTCTCATTATACCGCCAACTTCCGTTCACGGCCAAATTGGCGGTATAGCGAAAATGGCGTTACAACGGGTTGCGTCCATAATGTGCATGTCTTTACTATATGATGTCTATGCTGCCTCCGTTAACCCGTTCTAATTGTGTTTCTAAATAAATCTTGATTCTGTTATGTTGTAAGGGATCATTTAAAGTGGGGAAACATTTTAAGCATTATTATACCGTGTCGGGAAATGACACCCCATCATCTTGAGGCTTTGGCTTAATCCCACGTCCTCTTCCCGACATCCTGACCTACTGGGTGGTCTGCGATAAATGAACGGTGGCCGTTCCGTAGACCTACTAGTAGCTTGTCGTGATCAGCGTCTGGCGCGTTTGTTTCAGTGCATTGTTAAAATGTATGTGTACTCGATGGCAATCACGCTGGCGGTATAACAGTCGGGAAATCAATGGTATAAGTGTTGTTTGTGCATGGAACTGGGCTGGTGGATGGCGATAGGCGGAAATGGCGGTAGCTAATGGAATATTGCATTGGGGATTTTTGTGCAATGGTTCTGGTCGGCGGTGAGCGAAAATGGCGGTATAACGGCGGGCGGTTTAACGAGAGTAGACTGTAATAATAATTCGGGGCTCTCAAGGACAGAGACTCAGATGTCAGATGTCTGTTGGCCAGGGAGTCTGATTCTCTGTAACCTTGGGAGACCACATATCTGTGTAAGTTTGATCAATGTTCATTAAATGATTGATTCATTGTTATTCTTAAATTCTGTTTCAGGTCTGTTTTATGGTCAAGGTAATAACCAAAGTAATGAAGGCAGGAGATAGAGAACTGGAGTCAGAATCCCAACAATGTCACCCTGGACAAAAGTGTGTGTGTGTTTTTTTTTGTTTGTTTTTTTTAAAGAACTAGCTGAGCAAGATAAATGTTTGCACCTTATTCTGGAATTATTGTGGATGGAGCCAGACCTACGTCCTTACAGACACAAATGCAAAGATCTTGTTATGCAGGACCCGAACGTGTCATATAAGAGGTTACTTCTAATTTTATGGCACACATATGAATGACTAAACATAGGTGTTAAAAATGTAAATTGTGGGGTATTAATCATCACCTTCAGAGAGGCTGGTATCTTAATCTAGTGCCTTAGATACCTTAGCCACACCATCTGACTGATTAACATAGTTAAAGTCTCCTTCTATTCTTTTTTTTTCAATGTTCACTCACTGTAACCTTTCAATTACTCGCTGTGAACAAAGCAGAAATTGAAGGTTTTCACACATTAACCCAGAGATGGGAGAAAGTTTGACTATGAGCAACAGAATTTTTGAAATTTAAGGGGTTTTATGTAGAATCGATACAAAACCATCAACGAATCAACACTATTGGCTGGATCTTCTAAAGGTTTGTGTGTATTAAAACGTGTGCAAACTCATTGCACATGCAAAAAAATGTAGAAACTCATATACTAACAGTGCACACTAAGGGTTGCATATTTCAAAGGTGCAAAATAGCACATCTGCATCCAGTTAGTATGCTTGCCATAATGAATATGCAATATGGGGTGATTACATAGAATTGTGCATGTGCTGGGAGGAGAAATTGTAAATATATTAATTTAGCACACACAAAGTAAAAGCAATTTTGCTGATAGAAACTGCGTCTATATTTAAGATGTCTCAAAGCGAGATGCAAACAGTTTGTATGTGTAATTATGCAGACATGGACGTGGTTATTGTCACAAGAAGGAGACATCGAAATGATGAAACAAGACGCGGAGGACACATTTTTCACCATTTTTGGAATGAATGAGGAAACACTCATTAAAACATCTCATCTATCCAGCCTTGTCATTTTGGAGCTGTTGGAGGAAGTCAGAGAAGATTTGGAGCCTCAAGAAGGAGTCACACAATACCTGCAATGACAAAACTCCTGGTACATCTTTTTTGCATCTGGGTCATTCCAGTGTAAGTAGCTATTACAGCTGGGGTCTCCCAATCCTGTTTTTCAGATGTGTTGTCTGAAGTCCTAAACACCATGTTGCACCACATGGTCAGGTTTATTAGGTTTCCACAGACTCAGGACCAGGGGTGCTGCAACCAGTTGTGGGCCCCATGAAAGATAAACCGTTGTGGACTTTTTTAAAATTCAGTATCTTGTTGATCTGTCAGAGTGTGTGTGTGTGTGTGTGTGTGTGTGTGTGTGGGGGGGGGGGGGGGTGTGGGGGTGTGATCCGTACATAGTGTCACTTACGCTAGCATGAAAATAAAACTGAAACTTAACATTCTTTCAACGTCCGACTTCCTTATTTTCATAACTTGTAGCCTGTGTCCACTGGACCCCCTCCACCGCTCTATGTGCCCCCCACAAATGCTAGGCCCCATGAATTTGTTGTGTTTTCCCCCCCTTTTCAGCGTCTTTGCTGTAGCTCATTTAAGTGTTTATTTGCTTCATCTACCAACACATTCTATAGGGTCGAATTTAGCTTTGCTTCTTTTGTCTCTCCAAACTCGCCATGTTTCAAACCAACAAAAAACAGGCAAAACCCTCATTTAAATAAGCATGTCTCCAACACATTTGCACCTGTTGTCATTTATGCATTCACTCTTAGTAAATCACCTGCAAACCACAGTTCAACCCCACACGCAAAATTCTAGATTGTGCACACAAATTAGTATATGCAAATTGGGATCTTAGTATATCCGACCCTATGTACCTTCAGACTGTATCATTCATTGAATTAAGTATAAAGCTCATTGTTTACATCTGTATTATGGTATCATCAAGTTTTCTTTTTAACCCATAAAGACCCAGTGCTACTTTTGTGTCACTTCCCAGATGAATTTCTTAAGTGATTTATCACCATTTATTATAATATTATTCTCTGTTTTTTTGCATTTTTCACTGTAAATCATGTACTTTCCCATATTTAATTTCCTATATTTGATTTAAGAGTTCATTTAAAGGTTATTATATCAAAACAGAAAAATGTAAGAAAAAGGGAGTTTTGCAGCAAATCTATCACTGACTACATATAAACCCAGTGTCTCCATCCACTGTCATTTATCAAAGTCCATGGGTTTTACTGGTGAATCCATGTTGTAGAGGATGATGGTGTTTCCACGGTAAGTACGGGGCCTCTGAACGTCTAAATGGGTCATATCTGATGACCATGAAAAGACGACAAACTGCATTTTACACCAATTATTTACATGTATTGATAGGATTAGTGGATCAACAAGTATTACACAGTTTAGATCAGTAGATGCTTTTAGTCACTAGTGGATGTTTGGGTCTTTATGGGTTAAAACTGAACTCATAGCTGCTTATTTTGACAGTCGGTCAAAATAAAACTGTATCTTCTAACCTTCTCATGCTACATCAGCTGATAGTTTACATTTTAGCTCTGTTAGCTTAACTCTGTGTAGCCGGAGGCGTTCTCCCTCCTTGCCACTGCAAGCGCCGTACCTTAATTGTGGGGCGGTGCCAGACGCGCCTTTATAATCAGGTGAGTGGCCACACCTGACCCTCTCCTTCCAGTCCTTTGAGCCAGCGTGGCGGTGACTGCAGCTCGGCGTGGCGGAGCCCTTTGTTTGCGGTGGGCATCGCAAACATTCAACCCTCAGGTAGTGTGGCCGCTCTCTCTCTTTCTCTTCTTTTCGCTGTGTGCGCACAACGTGCGCATTGGTGACACCGGTGTGTTTTTTTAGTGACTACAGACGGTGTAGGGGGAACAGATCACCCCGCCGGAGGTTTGGTGGGAAGTAACGTGGTCTGCCTGGTGAGTCGGCGTTGTCTGCCATTCTATCAGACTGTAGCTTAGCTCTCAGCTGATTGCTGCTGTGTTTTCCTGCAGTGTGGGCTGCAGGTAACTGCGGTTCTCCTCCTCCTGTTCTCTGTGACGCTGCGCCAGTGGTATGTATGTATGTGCATCATTCTCTTTGAGTATTTTTTTTGCATTTATTAATTAGAGTGTTTTCTTTTGATTAATTTAAAGGTTGCAGTAAGTGGTGGCCTGTCATCAGCCACCACACTCATTGACTGTTGCTGTTTGGCTTTGTGGTTTGGTTTTGCTGTCCCGTCTTTTTTTGCCTTGCTGTTCTGGTTTGGCTGTTGTGCTACAGTGGACCCTGGATATCGTCTCTGTCCGGTGCCGCATTGGCCAAGTCGGGTTCGGCCCGAGTGTTTCGCCCCCGGACCTTGGCTCGTCTCCCCTCCCCTTCTCCGGACGGTCCGGCTCCTGCTCGTCTTTCCGGACCTGATCCTCTACCTGTGGCGGGGGGCGGGCATAGATACTTTTTTGTGTTTTTCATAGTTTCTTTATTGTTTGGATTTATTTTTTTTACAATTTCCTTTGTTCATGTTTATTGGCAACACTATTTTAAGGAAATTGTATTTTTCATGGCTTTTAATATTTTGAGTTAATTAGATGTTGGATGGATGTGTGTGAGTGTGTGTGAGTTTTAATCGTTCACTGTCGGCCACCAGTGACCTAGGCACTCAGGCTGTTTTATTAATGGTTGTTTCTTCTTTTTCTTTGTGGTACAGGTGCTGGGTACCTGAGCGGCAGTCCAACCTGGTGGTGGTGTTTTCACGGTTTCCTTGTGTTTTTCTTTTTGTGTGTCGTGTCACAGGTGTGGTGGTGGACCCCTCCCCTTATTTTTGGTTTCCTGCCGCGGTGGTAAGTCTCAGCCCTGTCCTCCCTTATGTTTTTGTCAGCCTGAGTGCTGGCTGAAGGCCTGGTGTGTGCGACATTTTAGTTTTTTTGTTAACTGTTTAATAATTTTTGTTCAATAAAATCTGTCTTTAACTAAACATTATCTCTCCCGGGTGGATCATTACGAACCTGTGACCTTGTTAGTTAATTTTATTATTTGTATAATTTTCCCAGGGGTGAAATTCCCCTGGGTGGCGTTGTCGGACAACTGGGTAATCTGATTTCCCCACATACTGCCACATCTGCTTTTAGACAGAAAAAAGCCACAGTAAAACTTTTCTGTACAGTCTGTGTTGTCAGTAGCTGCATTAAAGATCTGTTTTGGTATTTTGTATTGTCCAAACAAGGTAAGAACTGTCAGTTTAATCTGAACCACTGAACCAACAAACAACCACAAACGGCAACTGTGCAAAGATAATAACATCACATAAATAGATTTATACTGTTATAAGTCTCATAATCAAAGAAAAGAAATACTGAGATTTCATTATTATGGTGTGGAATTTTCCCACAGCGGGATAAATAAAGATCTTATCTTATTTTACTTCTTTACATTCATTTCTCATTTAGAACTGTGTCCAGCGGGGAAAACAACAACCATGCTTCTAGCTTTTATCACTTTGTTTGACCTATAAAAGTGGTTGTCATCCTTTCTCATCACTTTCTGAAGCTTTAGTTGAAGCCTCCTTTACAAACCATGGAACAATTGGTTATATGATGATGATGATGATGATAACAATACTCAATATTCTTAAATTCACAATTTCTTTAGACAATTTTCTGTTAAAGAGTCCAATACATTCGGATCCAAACCTGTGGGGAGCCTTTTTACACAAACATTTGAACTGTTTTTTTTTTTTCCATCTCCTTGCAGTATGAAGCAATCTGGATACGATTTCAAACATCTATATTTATTATTAGTGAACTAACTAATGTGTTTACCCTTGGCTTTGCTACAAAATGATCAGAGGTAATGTTTTTGTGTTGACTATGAACACACACAGTAACAACATGTAGTCTCATGTCTGTTATTTCCTGGAGAGATTAGAATTCAGCATTCACATCTGAGCCCTGAGCCTTAAGTGTCCACTTTTTATCCATGTGAAGATTTTTTTTTTACTGTTTGTTTGTTTCCAGTGGGATGAATGAGCCTCTCATTGGAAAAAAACACCTTAATGTTCCAGAAGTGTTCTTGCAGCTAATGTGTCATCCACTTTAAAAAGTATAAAAACAAACAGGGTGAATTGGATTACAGTGTACTTTTCTTGTTCCACTATTATCATCAGTGTATTAAATCTCTTTGGGTCTGTACAGGAGCTGTTCAGTGGCTGAAGACAGAGGGAAACTGCTTTCACTTGGCTTTATTTGGATTCCCATTAGCACTGCGGAGACAGCTGTTGCCTAGTATCTACATAAAAAGAGCCAGCAATCACACTTAATCCTGCCATTTCCCCAAAGAATTAAATATAAGCAATAAAACCGGACATTTAGTCACTGGGAAACTCCTGTTTTCACAGCTGGATCATCAAGGGGAATAGTTTCTTGACATCAGTGCCTCGAGCTCTTAAAGGAAAGTCTTTTTTTGTTTGTTTTTTTTATTACCCAGCCCCCCCGAAGGGGAGGCAAGGGGTATTGTTTTTGGTTTGGTTTGTTTGTTTGTTTTACCAGCAAAACTGTTGGTTGAATTCATACCTAATTGGGTTTATAGATTGCCAGTGACCCAGAATAGATCTAATTACATTTTTGGAACAGTTGGTCAAAGTTCAAAAAAATTTTTTATGAATTTTTAAATTTTTTTTTTCCCACTTACTTATAATGGGCAAAATTTCCCATCTGTAGCAGTAAAACTATTGGTGGAATTCATAGCAAATTGGGTTTATAGATTGCCAGTCACCCAGAATGAATGTGGTTGCATTTTGGGAAAAGTAGGTCAAAGTTGTCTCTTTTTTTTTTTTAATGAATTTAAAAAACAAAAAAACTTTTTTCTTCTCCCATTTACTTATAATGGGCGAAATTTCCCATATCTATTGAACCATGAATTTTGTTACAATTTACTTTGAACTTGGCACAATTATAGAGGCAACTGATATGCTGACATCAGCACATGCATAGACATGATGGCATCAGCTGAATCAATGCCAACATAAGATACAATCAGTGGCGATTTCTCATAGACTGCAAAGGAAGCCTGGCTTCCCCTAAAATTACAAAAATTAAATGGTTAAATATGTGCAGTTGTGTCGACATTTTATTGACTACAAATGTGTTAGAACACGTTCATCTCAAAGATGAGTTTGTTCAGAATCAGCTTTATCACAAATCAATGGACGCAATGTTGTTCACTTCTCCTCCATTCCCGTGTCTGTGTTTTCTCATCCATCTCTGTTCAGTGCATTTGTCTGTAGACTGTGGCCGTCTCTGGGCTTCAATGGGACTGAGTGGAACAGTTTTTTTCATTGCGTCAAAACTGGACGGTAATTGGATAAATGCTACGATGTTGTCCCGCCCCTGGACGCCGGGCGTCTCTGGGGGTGAATGGAGCTGTGGGCGGAGCTCGGCCGGGCTGGACGCCAGAATCCCACGTGCTGATTGGAGGATCAGTTGAAAGGCTGAATCCCGTTTGATTGACAGCTATTTTGAGATCTACTCCTTCACTGACGCAGTTCAGTTTAATACCGTCGCACATTCTGCTGTGAAATCAAGAGAGAAACCACTATGAAATTACTCGTTCATTTCTTGCACTGTAAATAAAACACACTCATTGGACTTCCTTGCTTCAGTTTAACATAATTTCAGCGTTTTCTTGTTTGTTACATAATTTAACAATTTCTTGTTCGAGTTTAATATCATTTTGTAGATAGTTAAATCAATCAAGCTGTCGGCTGGGTCGCAGTGAAAGGAGCATCTCTTGTTTAAAAAGGCTGAAGTCTTACACCCACAACACACTGGGCCAAGGCAATCTGAGCAGCCCAGCTCTGATGGATATTGAGAGGACACTGGTCCAGTCCCTGGAAAAGACGCCTACTTGGTATGATAAGGTCACTGAGCATTTTCTTAAGAAGGAATGAAGGGCCGAATGTATGTTTAAATAACTTGACAATTTTTTATTTTTTTTAATGTAAGCTGACAATGAGCTTCCCCTGTCTGAAAGACGAGCAGCTGCCACTGGATACAATATATGCGAGGGGTGGGGCTTGCTGTGCCTGGCACCACTTTTATTAGTTTTTTTCTTATTTAACTTTAATAGATATCACTGTTGGTCATTTACTCTCTAATTACTGCTCTTACTTGGTGAAATGTGTTGAATTTAGCTGAAATAGCTTGTTTGTTTATATGCTTGTGTAGTCTGACCTGTAGACATAGCTTACATAATGACACCACTGATAATAGTGTCTTAACTAACAGTGTTACGAAGATAACCTCTGCATAAAACAGGGTAACACTGCCAAACGTATCATGGTGAAAAGAAAGAAATAAAGAAAATTATTGCACTAAATGTCAAATCCTTATTTCTTTAGGCTTAAAGGCTGAGAATGGTTATTTGTGGTGTTAAACTCTTCTCAAAGGTCAGAAACATAAACATGAACGCTTGACCAATACCGAGTACCCAGCATTTCACAAAAACAGAGGAGAAGCATTCAACGCAATTCAATGATTTCACAATCTAGGATAAAAGGGGTTTGAGCTTAAGGTAAAATAAACCACAACATAAATTTCAGAAAATCATGTACTGTGAAAATGATTCTAATTACATTCATCATTAAATTCATACATACTGTATATAAAGTTAATATCCACTTAACTAATAATCGTGCCTCATGCTATGACTATTTTTCTTTATAAAACCTTTATGTGAATCCATTGTGGCAGAATGAATTCAACACTACCATGGGCATAAACGCAAAGCTACCTCTGTTTCTGTGATAGGATGTGTCCACCAATGGCTCTAAAGCTGTGCCCAGAGTATCCAATCTGTTATTCATTAAAAGAAGTTATGATGGATAACAGAAGGACCGGACATAGATGGCTTCTCAGTAAATCACAACAGCTGTCTGCTGAAAACAAGGCTTGTGAGTGCAGTGGCCTTCGAATCTGTGGGCTTATGCATCATAACTATCAAAAGACAAGAAAATGGTCTTAAGCCCCGAACAGAACTGCTCAGTTTGTTGGTAATTACCTGTGACTTTGTCAGTAAGAGTGAGTCCTTTCAGAGTACAAACAGTTATTTGATCCATGGTTAAACCATAAAGACACAAAGATAAGCATCCACTGATCTAAATGGTTTAATACCTGTTGATTCACTAAGTCTATCACAAAAATGAGCCATACTTATCATAAATAAAGAAGGATATTATGATCATACTATTCCATTATTTTTAAATTCTCATGTTTTGAATTTCAGAGACTTGGTTTATTATAGAACAATGAAAATCATGTTTAAAGCCAAAAAAAAAACAAAAAACACTATAGATAGATAGTGTGCAAAAGTTGTTTTTTTTTTTTTTTTTTTATAGTGTCTGAAAATAAATATGAGTTGAGAGATGGATGCAAATTTATGCTACAAAAAGTTAAAAGAAGATGTATTTCTTTTAAAGGGGTTCAACTGTGGAATGGTGCTAATTTATAACTTACGCAATGTACTTCCCTTGTTATGTTCAAAAAAAGCATTATACACATCTATATTTGACAGTTATGGCTGTAATTGAAAGAAAAAGTTATTTCCCTTTCTACTTGACACCATGTGTTGTGTAGCCTAAGCTGTAAAGTAGATGGGCATTAATAAGCTTTGGTTCTGCCTGAGCCTTTTTCAGGCAAATTGTATTATTTCTCTTTTCTTCTGTTGTTTTGAAATGCATATATGACTGAAAAAAAACTAACTAAAAAAAAAAAAAAAACTAACTAACTTAACCCATAAAGACCCAAACATCCACTGGCAACCAAAATCATTTACTGATATAAAAAGTTATGGTAAGTAACTGTTGATCCATTCATCCTATCTATACATATAAATAATAGGTGTAAAATGCAGTTTATCATCTTTTCATGGTCATCAGATATGACCCATCTGGACGTTCAGAGGCTCTGTAGTTACCATGGAAACACTGTTGTCGTCTACAACACAGATTCACCAGTAAAACCCATGGAGTTGGATCAATGACAGTGGATGGAAATGCTTGGTTTATGTTCAGTTTTGCTATAGTTACCTAAAAAAAGTCACTTTTTCTTTCAGTTTTTTCAGTTTTTGATACAATAACCCTCAACTTTAATCTATCTTGATAAAATGCTAAATACAAAGGATGATTTTATAACAAGTGGTTCCAGACACAACAAACCCCACCCCTCACATGTATTATAGCTTATTTTGGCATCGATCCAGCTGATATCATCATGTCTATGCAATGTGCTGATGTCAGCATATCAGCTGCCTCTATATCTGTGCCATGTTCAAAGTAAACTGAAACAAAATTGATGTTTTTATAGACATTTGAAATTTCACCCATTATAAGTAAATGGGAGAGGAAAAAAGATTATTAAAAAATCATAAAAAATTTAAACTTTGACCTACTTTTCCCAAAATGTAACCACACCTATTCTGGGTCACTGGCAACCTATAAACCAAATTTGGTTTGAATTCAACCTACAGTTTTGCTGCTACAGACATGAAATTTCAGCCATTATAAGTAAAAGGGAAAAAAAGATTTGAAAAATTCCTAAAAAATTGAAACTTTGACCTACTTTTCCCAAAATGTAATGACATTTATTCTGGGTCACTGGAAATCTATAAACCCAATTTGGTAAGAATCCAGCCAATAGTTTTTGCCTCTAGAGTGTTAACAAACAAACGGAAACAAAAACAATACCCCTTGCCTCCCCTTCGGAGGGTCGGGTAACAAAAGGTGATAAATCCTTTAAGAAAGGTTAGATGCAGAGAAATTGTCATTTGGGAACTGACACAAAAGTATCGCTGTGTTTATGGGCTAATATAAAAGCATTAATTGTAGAGGTTTTATCAGACACCATACTGTGTGTGTAGCTGCTTAACATCGCACATTTACTTACAATATCCCTGAATGATCCCAGAATATCACATTGTTTCCACAAACTCCACAAGAAATAAGCGCTTTAACCTTTTGGTCTCTTATCTGACAATTCCAGCTAAAGGTCACCAGTCTGTCTGGACTTTATGCATCTGAACTTTCAGTCTTTACTCTGCCTCCCTGTGGTCTTTAGTCTCCTTTGTTTTACTATAATTGCTTTGAATTCTGTAGTCTCCTTCAGACAATTAGAAAGCTGAGGTCATTAAACTATACTTCTTCTGACAAGAAAAGACTGATATAAACTGTCATGTAAAGTTATTCACTGAATCAGGAAGAGTTTCTCCTGTCAGGTCAATGTAAAATTTTGATTTATGTGTCTTTTTTATTAGTTCTTTCTAAAGGCGTGACTGATAAATCTTCAACTAAAAATCCCATCACTTCCATAATTTTTCCAAGGCCTCATCGTTTTTTGTTAGTCAAGTTAATTTCATGTATTTATTTGTAAAGTAAGAGATTATTTAAGGACCATGAAACTGCACTTTGAAAAAACCCACATCAGTTACATCTGTGGGGTTCTTATTCTTTACTTTATTTGAATTATTGCAATGATTTCCTCCTTAACTACCACACAATCACCCACAAAAATTCATAGAGTGATAAAATGTTGCCTTTGGATATAAAAATGTTGAACCAATTAAATCATTTGTTCTAACTCATGTGATCAGTTATTGTTAACCATCTGCAGGTTGAAAGTAAAGCCAATACCCAAGTATTTTATACTGTGATTCCACTAAAAAGACCTGGCTCCCATAGACTTACACTGAAGTTTTCTATGAAAATACTGAGTCCATAATTTTCTCTAGGACTCATTATTGTGTAATTTTCTTTACCCGTACCTAGGGATGGGAATTGATAAGAATTTAACGATTCCGATTCCATTATTGATTTTACTTATCGATCCGATTCCTTATTAATTCTCATTGGGTGAGGGAATAAAAACGTGCAAATGGGTTTGTTTACATTTACTGTCTTATATTTTCTGTGCAGAGATGGAAATATAAAATGTATACAGTATACACAAATAATAATAACAGAAGGGGGGGTATCACACCATACTATTGTACTAAGTGAAAGTGAAACTAAGATGTTTTACTAATTCCTCTATGTCTCTTGCTATTGTGCACCTCATTTTCATTTTTTCTACCTTTAGAAATTTTTATTTGAGGGGGCAGGATGTTTGTTGCTCCCCCCAAAACCAGGCCTGGATAACACCCTGGTGTTTGCTCTGCCGCTAGATTCACAGTGGCGCTAAGTAGCGTATCAAACACGTGACATTCCTGCAAATGAATCACATGCTGTGTGGACAAATGTTTGAGCACATTGGAGGGATTTCCCCCCTCTGAAGAAATGGAAGCTTTGACAGCGTTACAAGTGGCCCTGGTGTCATCTTTACACCTGAAATATAATCATACTTTGAGCTTTTCTGCCTCGATGCCACGTTGGCTACGTTCTAAACCAAACAATGCAGCGTACGTGTGAATGAAGGCGGAATTGATAAGCAGAATCGTTAAGCAGGCATGTAAACGATTTCCAAAATAATGAGCTACCGGGAACGATTCTCAAAAAGAACCGGTTCTTGATTCCCATCCTTACTCATACCCTGACAATACATTTTCCAGTTCATCTTTAAATGACTCCTTGAACACTTAAGTGCTAATAAAATGTTTTCATTCTGAAAAGACCATCCAATGACTGTTACGCAATTTTTTGGTGATTTTTTTCTGCTTCTCCATGCTACTATGCTAGGATTAGCTAACTCATCACTACTCATGCTTGCTTAGCTCCGCCCTTTTATTCAAAGATAGTTACTTCTGGGTCCAAAAAGCTAAGATGGCAACAGCTAAAATGCAAATTCAAGGCTTCACAGTACCAATCAAAACCAATCAGTGATGTCGTAGTAGCTCCATCCACTAAAGAGGCTTTCTGTGCATTGTCCCAGCCTCTGCTCTGGCCTCAAGTCTCTGAAGCATAAGGTTGCTTGAACATCACAAAGACAAAAGTATCATTATGATTTGCAAGAGGCAGTTTCAACAAATTAAACCCAACTAATTCTCAGCCATTTGGAAGAGAAATGGTAAGAGAAAATGCTAACCTCAAGCGCATTAGCAGTCATTTTGTTGATTGGTGGCTGGTGTGTTTTGTAATGGAGGCAAGCATCCCCAACAGGGTGTCAGTCTGTTCCACGGTCATCTGAAAACACTGCAGCTATGCAGGCCATTTGCATTAAAAGAATATTTGCTGCAGCCTTAAAACAACTAAAATGTGACACTAAAGCGTAGTAGAGGATAGTGTAGTGGCTGATAGTAGAATTATTACAATAATAGGTGCTTGTTGTTGAAGAACTGCCCAGAATTTCCTGTATTGTATTAGCTGTGCAGGATGCTCAGATATGTGCTTCTGTGGTCATTTATGTTGCCAAATATCCCCTTCCATCGTACACCCCCAGGCTCATTACAGCCTGGGCAGTGTCCTGAGAAGCCACAAAAATTATCAGATGGGTGCAGATGGCAAAAAAAAAAAAAAAAAAAAAAAAATCTGCTTGCATCCGAAAAATTCAGCACTTCAGCAGAGCGAGGTCACTGTACTTGCAGTAAAGAGTGGAAATCTCCTTGGGACATATTCACATCTTGGATTGAATGTAAATGCGCAGCTTGTTTGAATCTCAGAGCCAAACATGAACACAGCTAAGCCTTTGTGCCCTTAGATAGCCTCCAAAATCACAACATTAGAACAGAGGAATATGATGGATGTCCTAATGACAAAATCACATTATGCATTTCCTCAGCCGTTAAAGAGGATGCCCTAAATTGGCTTAAATTCAAGTCCATGTCTAATGTCTTTTGGCTTTTTTTGCCAGTTATTGTGCATTAGTGTTTATATCTGTCACAGCGCTTATGATCATTACTTAAAACGCATGAAGGAACAATGAAAGCTTATCAACACTGGAATGATAACGTCTCCCACTTTGCAGGGCAGCTGAATAATGAACAGCAATTAAATGGAAGGGGATTTTATTTCCCCTTTAAACCAAAATAATGATATTGGCGCTGCCATTTTAAACTACCATCATGAATTTTTTAGGAATGCTTCTGCATCATAAGGCACTCAGTGTGGATGTTAATCTTTATAATGTATTAAAAAGTTAAGGCTTTGAGCAGTTCCGCTTCTGACAGTATTGTGTGGGGAAAGAAAGCTTACTAAGCTTGTCCTTGGTCTGCAGCTGGTGACAGACAGCTTTGTTAGGATTTAGGTTGTGATGAGTCATGTGAAATCTCAGCATATTTGTTTGTCACCAAACCCAAACAGAACTCAAATCTGAGTCTCATGAGCTGTGAACTTCCATTCCCCTTCTGTTTCCATTGTCTCTGTTCATTCCAAAGCATCAGTGAGGTACTTATCCTGTCCTGAATCACAGACAAAAGGTCACTATAATGAGGGTGAGTAGGCTAACTAACAACAAATTAAATTATGCCTTTCCTTCAAGAAATAAGTCAGTGATTATGGCCTTGACCTCCAGTGGTTAAAAGGCCTTTATATCCACATTTGCAGGAATTAAAAGGTCATTGGTTATGGATACTTTGACACAAATTAACACCCCATACACACTAATGTGGATATTTTTCTACACTTTTCGTCCATACAAGACTTTTGCTAAACACTTTCAAGAGTCAAGATGTTAAATAAAAATTCAGCGTTGACTGTATCAGTGTGGACAGGGAAAATGAAGAGGCATCACATCCCAATATATGCATGAACTGTATGTATGTTGTGGCTTTGTGATGACCATGCACCTGCAACATCAAATATGAGTCATACAGATGTGAAAGTCATTGTATTAAGTGCAGTCGATCGCATTCAGCAGGGACACATGTACGGATCAGAACCAGAGCATCCTCTAGAGACTAGAGGAGATTGGGTTCCACAATTTAATGAAGGGGTAGGAGATGTTTTCCTGGCGCATTTTTTTACTATATTGCTTAAAATTCCCTTCACACCCTGATTGCAACCAGTTAATTAAATGCTCTAACACAAAAATAAACATTTTTAGTCACCTGTGGAACGGACCTGACTGAAAAAACACCATCCAATCATTTCAACCGGTCCATCGAAATGATTGAATGGTGATATGTCTGTCAAATTCAACTGTCATTTTCCCCTCCCCTCCCCCCTCTGCAAGTACAATCAGTACAATGGAGGCGTGGCTTTGGGGGAGAAAGTAGGGGAAGAAAGGCATTTGGACTTTTGAATTATGTATTTTCATAATGTAGCTTGTTCAAACCATTTTTCCAGGATCTCCTACCCTACCTTTAAGAGAACAACTTTTGGGAAATCAGTGTTTTCTGTAAAGCTGGTGGAGAAGTGGAATTCCTTTCCCAGTAATATCAAAGAGTCTGACAACTTTGCACTGTTTAAAAAATGACTTAAACTTTGGCTAAAATCAACACAAAACTGTAACCATAATTAGGTGCCTTAGCTCATTTATTTTTGCACTCCTAAATTACACTCAAGGCTCGATGTTTTTAAAGCCTCTGTTATAACTACAGTAGGGCCTTTTAATACTGTTTATATTCAGTATTTGTGTTTTGTACAAATTATATTTTTTAGACTAACTTGTTATTGTATTAAAAGCTTTATAATATATTGTCATATTTGTATCTACTCTTCATTTTTAAATTATCTGTCAGCTGTTTTATGCAATGTCTTGTTTTTATATTGTGCATTAACCGTTGTCTGTTTACCTGCCCAGGGACTACAGATGTAAATTAGCTCTCAGTTAACTCTGGTGCACTCATGTGACTGCACAATGTCCCTGTCAAATAAACAATAAAACAAACAAACAAACGTCACACACATCACATTTAACATCACAAATTTCTGGCAGCCCCAGACATTCAAAACGGCGACATATTTTTGCTAAAATTAATTTGGTTTTGATCATGTAATAGTTTGCTATACTATGTTGCAAATAAACATTCATTTTAGATGATAAACATTGACACATGACATTTTAGATATATAATATATATTATTATGGACAGAGGCAGAAAAGCCAGGTGTAGATTATTGCACAAAGTGAGAATTTTATTTTCCTTGGTCAGGATATGTACAGTCAGTCCAGCTTGGATTTACAAGGCTGACAATTAATACTGAACAAACAAGAACTCAAACTATGAATTATGAAAGAGCTGCAGCATCTGAAACCGACCACAATGAACATTTGAAAGATAAACAGAACCACAGTGCTTCAGTTTCAGTTTCAGAGTTTGTCATGTCTTTTATGGATTGGGATTGTCTCTTGTCAACTCAGCATGTTTTTATATTAGTAAATTTTTATTTTTATTTTTTTTTTAAATGAATTACTTGAAATTTCAGGCAACCCCATTTGAATTCCAGGTGACCCCAAAACACTGGTATAGATGAAGCAGAACAGCCTCTATTAAGCGTTCCTTATATTTTTAAATTGCTTTGCTATGATGCCACAAGTTTTATGATGGAGCCGACAGATGAGCTTACCCTGTTTTAAAGGCCAGCAGCAGCCACCACTGATACCATCCATCTTCTCTGAACTGGTTTAAAAATTATTGTTCTCTGTTCACTCACTAGAACATGATCAGGTAGTAGAAGCCCTGACACTTGCCCTATGGTTGTACCAAACTTCATGACAATCTTTCCATAATCTGTCTGACAGTCGAATGAATTCACATGACTGATAAAATCACTTTTAATTTTTACTGAATCTGTCAGTTTTCCTTTGATGTATGTACAGTCTTAGAAAGTACTTTTAGTTTTATTTTGACTAGTTAAGCCTGTTTTGTTTTTTTTTTTTAGTCTGTCCATCCTGCTGTACGTCTGTGTATATTTCATTCTCATGAATCTGATATCTCAGCCATACACTGTACAAACATACATAGACTGAGAGTGGAAGTGACATGGCATGGCAGACACAGCGACATCAGCATAAAATGTAATCATACACATCAACAAAAACTGTACATGAGGGTTACTACAGTATGATATTGTAAAACTGCTTATTTTTGAGGTGATTTTGAGGTGAGGTCAAACTCATTTTAGTTCAGGGGCCACATTCACTTCAGTATGGTCTCAAGTGGACCAGACCAGTAAAATAATAACAGTGAAAAAAGGAAAATTACATTAGAATAATGTTTACATCGACAACAATTCCTTAAAAATTTGAATAACATGAACAACTTGGAATGTCTTAAGAAAAACAAGTGCAATTTCAACAATATTCTGCCTCAGTTTATCATTTACACATGTGCATTACAACTTACATTACAATTATAAATACAACAAAGCATTTAATAACAGACAGAATATTGGTAAAATTGCATTTACCTCTTCAGACATTTCAGGTTGTTCATATTTATTCAGGTTATTCACATTTTTTTGTTAAATGATAGTTTGTTAATGTAAACATTTTTATGTAATTTTACTTTTTTTACACTAAACAAAGATAAAATCTACAGTTATCATTATTTATAGGTTATTATGATAATATTTTACTGATCTGACCCAAATGAAATCTAACTGGTTTGTATGTGGAACTTGAATTAATATGATTTTTACACCATTTATTGATATATTTCTTCAGTGTAATTTTTGCATTTCACAAATTCATCCCAATGGCCGGATTAGACCCTTTGGCCAGCCGGATTTGGGCCCCAGGCTGCATGTTTAACACCTGTGTTATAGATGCTAAAAATGAAAGATATATTTTTATTTTGAACAAAAATATAGTCACGTGTTTGTCAAATCAGGTCAAGGTCAAAGGGACAAGTGTAACAGAAGTGATGTCCTGATGACAGTTTTTATCTTAGTGACAGGAGAGAAAACATCATTTCTGCACATCCATTCTGTGGTTCTGTGAGTGACAAGGGCTCATATTAGAAAATATGTCATTAGAACAAGTGTCAAGTACCTCAACAAGTGACGATGACGGCTTGTCCATTTTGACAGTAATTCTCTTCCTTCTGTTGTTCCTGTTTGTGGGAAACTTAAGAAAGCTGCTTTTTTTTTTTGTTTGTTTTTGATTTAGCCAACATTAAACGCCACTCAAACCTCCATAACTGTGTGTAGTTCCTGACTCAAAGAATGTGACACATCATCATCATCATCATCATCATCATCATCATCATCATTGTCATACAGGATGTGACAATAAAGAAATGAACTACACCCCCCCTTGCATGTATTGTAGCTTATTTTGGTATGGATTCAGCAGATGCCATCACGTCTATGCATGTGCTGATGTCAGCTTATCAACTGCCTCTATATATGTGCCAAGTTAGAAGTAAATTGAAACTAAATTCATGTTTTTTATAGACATTTAACATTTTGCTCGTTATAAGTAAACAGGGGGAAAAAAAAGTTGTAAAAATTCATGAAGAAAATTTGAACTTTGACCTACTTTTACAAAAATGTAATGACATCTATTTTGGGTCACCGGCAATCTATAAACCCAATCTGGTATGAATTCAACCAATAATTTTGCTGCTACAGACGTTTGAAATTTCACCCATTATAAGTAAATGGGAAAAAAAGATTTTAAAAATTCCGAAAAAATTTTAACTTTGACTTACTTTTCCCAAATTGTAATCAGATCTATTCTGGGTCACTGGCAATCTATAAACCCAATTTGGTATGAATTCAACCAAAAGTTTTGCTGCTAGAGTGTTAGCAAACCAACAAACAAACAAACCAAACCACGGGGGTGCGGGGTAATAAGTTTCTCTTCTGTGTACATATACAGTTGCGGAAAAAATTATTAGACCACTCTTGTTTTCTTCAATTTCTTGTTCATTTTAATGCCTGGTACAACTAAAGGTACATTTGTTTGGACCAATATAATAATAACAGCAAAAACAGCTCACAAGAGTTTAAATTCAGAGCTAATATCTACACATTTTCCATGGTTTTCTTGATAATAACCAAAATCTCTTCAGTTCTTACATCAATAGCTATGGCGTTATCCTGCCAAAAACTGTGCTTTGAGGCATTCCATGTGTTCTTCTCTGTCTGTTTTAGTCACATGATACACACAGGAGTTCGTACTTGATTGTATAATCTTTTTTTAATTACTTTTGATGGTTTAATATTTTTTCAGTGACTGTACTTCAGCAGAACACTGTCATTTCAGCACCATGGACAGTGCACATTCTACTTTATTACTGATCAGGATCCTGTGCTCATAGACTGTATAAAACATCTTTAACCTCCTGAGACCCAGGAAGGTAAAAGTGTTGGCTTTTTTACATTAAATAATTGCCTTGATCAGAAACAGCATAATGCAACAGTTTTCCAGACACATTTTTATTTCTTTTTTCTTTAAAGAATGTGCTTTGCAGTGGACAGTATTTTTTTTATAAGTAAAGCTGTGAAACTCTTGTCCACTAAAGAGGACAAAAATGCATTGCTGGGTCTCAGGAGGTTAATTACCATTCTGAACTCTCAAATTTGCATTTTCTCCAGCGCTCTCTTGATGTGTGCTCTCCATTTTCTACTCTACCTCAACAGGTCAGTTATGCCCCAGGTACTTTTTCAGTCCTGACCTTAATTTGTTAACTGTCTTTATATAAGCAAATCAAATGTGATATAAACAACTACACTTTGTAGACTGTACCTGTGAAATTTGTGTGCCAATTATGTTTTGCCTCCGGTTTTGCCATTAATAATAAGTTTCTCTTCTGTGTACACATACTTCAGCAGAACAATGTCATTTCAGCATCATGGACAGAGCACATTCTACTTTATTACTGATCAGGATCCTGTGCTCATAGACTGTATAAAACATCTTTAATTACCATTCTGAAGTCTCAAATTTGCATTTTCTCCAGTGCTCTCTTGATGTGTTGGGCCAAGAAGTGACAATATTTGGACAGGCTGGTTGAACTGCTGTGATAAAACATAATTAAAACATTTGTGTAACAAAATGCTTGGATGGTCTTGTTAGTGTAACTTTGGTAAGATTGGTGAAAACATACATCTGTGTAAGTATATTCAATAAACAGCTGTCAATCACAAACCACAAATAAGACATATTGGCCTTTGTTTTAACCCTGAACACATTACCAATATTCTTGGCTCCCTATAAAACAAATATGACCAGAATAGCTCTTCAAAAAATATGTATTTATAGACATGTTCTTGTCATGCTGCACATATACCCTTCAGATACTCTAGTTTCTCCTGCCATTAATATCAGGTACATATACAGCTCTGGAAAAAATTAAGATACCACTGCAATTCCCTGTGAAATCAGCATGTCTGCATGTATGAAAGCCATTCCATTCCTGTGTCTATTGAATTCCAACACAAGCACACCTTATTCTACTGAATTAAACACCTGATCCATGTCTTATTTTAAAAGGAGAAGTATAAAAACCACTACTGTGGCCATCACTATCTTCTTACAATAGGCAAAAACAGTGCTATTAGTACCGCAAAAGTAATTGGAATCCAAGAATAACTATTAAAAAGTACTGGACTTCTGCTCTGACAATGTTCCCAGACTCTGAGGACTGGTTCTTCTATCAGGACAATACTCCTGGCCTCAGCTAGGTCAGTAAAGGTGTAGATGATGGACCACCAGATGAAGACCCTGTCATGGCCAGCCCAATCTCCAGACCTGAACCCACTTTGAAAACTTCTGCAGGAAGATGGATGGTCACAAGCCATGGAACATGTCTGAGCTTCTTGAATTTCTCTGCCAGGAGTTGCATAAAGTCATCCAACAGCAATGGTGGAGAGCCAAGACACGTGAAAGCTGTCATTGAAAATCAGGGTTTTTCCACTAAATATTGATGTCAGTATGTTACAAAATTACAACATTAGTATTGTGTTGTTTAGAAATTAATATGAACTTGTTCTTTGCACTATTTGAGGTCTGAAACCCTGCATTTTTTTTTTGTTATTTTGACCATGTGTCGTGTTCTGCAAATACATGCTCTAAATAACAATTTTTTAAATTTATTTTTTTATTTTTATTTTTTTATTTGGGAGAAATGTCATCGGTAGTTTAGAGAATAAAACAACAATGTTCATTTTACTCAAACACATACCTATAAATGGTAGAATCAGAAAAAGTGATAATTTTGCAGTGGTCTCCTAATTTTTTCCAGAGCTGTATATCCTTCAGGTACTCCAGTTTCTCCTGAAAAAATTATTAGACCATCCTTGTTTTCTTCAATTTCTTCTTCATTTTAATGCCTGGTACAACTAAAGGTACATTTGTTTGGACAAATATAAAGATAACAACAAAAAGAACTAAAAAGAGTTTAATTTCAGAGCTGATATCTAGACATTTTCCATGTTTTCTTGATAATAACCAAAATCACTTCAGTTCTTACATCAGTAGCTATGGCATTGTAGTGACAAAAACAGTACTTGTAGGCATTCCATGTTTTCTTTTCTGTCTGTTTTAGTCACATGATACGCACAGGAGTAAATACTTGATTGCATAACCATTGTTTTTGATGACTTTTGATGGTCTAATCATTTTTTTTCCCTGACTGTATAAGTGAATTCTCCTGTCAGTTCCGATGAAGACCTGGAGTTGGTCCCCAAGTCCCCCAAATGGCAGCTCACTCCTCCTAATGTCTACTATGCGCTAATGCTAAACGCTAACCGCCACTGCTAGGTAATGTATGTATTAGGATGGGTAAATTTTCCCTACAGGGATAATAAAGTGAGTTAACCTTTAATCTTTAACTTTGTATTCTAAAAAAAATATTCAGTTGAAGTGAACTGAGACATCAGCTTTCTTTTTTTTTTTTTTTTTTTTTTGAGCCGGCAGCACCTGTCAACATTATTACACTTTTTCACTGATTTATATTTCAAGCCGTGGTTGTTGCCCCATGGCTGCGCTTGACTGCAGTGCATCACATTTACATACTGTACAGTCAGAACTTATTTACTATGGAATGTTAGACTTGAGCATTTGACCTGCTAACTGCATAAGTGTACTAAATATAATTGTATGCTAATATCAGGCATGCACCACATAAATCTATAAAACCCTCAGAGCTGAAATGTAAGTGTTCATTTTTATTTTCCCTTGGCAACAGCTTGGCTCTACTGTCAGAGATGGTCAGTGTTGGTGCTTCACTCAGTGAAATAATAGTAGGCTGCCTCCGTTTCATCAACAGAAAATATGATGACAATACTCCCAAGCCATTTTTAATAGCATACTGGCTCAACAATAAATAAACAACTTGAACAATAAACAAATGTAATAACTCTACTCATATATATATAGAAATGCTTTAATGCTATGTGAGCAGCAAAAGTAGAAGATATTTGTGGTTTGGTTCAATTGCAGTGACATACCTGAAACATTATATGTAGGAATCAGAATCAGGTTTATTGGCCAAGTATGTGAACAGATACAAGGAATTTTTCTTTTTTTTTTATTTTTAGCTCACATAGTAAAGATTCAACATAAACATGAACACACTTCAACATAGACCTAATATCAACAAACATTTGACTAAAAACAAGAACTATGGGCTGAAGAATAGTATAAAATTAATACAAATAAATGAGTAGATGTGTACAGAGATCCAGTCTATTAAAATATATGTTCATGTATATATTATTTATAGTGTGGCTGAATATATTTATACAGCTAGAACCACTGACCATGGATGACAACACCTGTAACAGAAGCACAACAACAGATTTAGCTTCAAAAGCACTGAGGGGTGGGTGGGGGTTCTTTCCACTCTATCTAAAACAGAACATTAAATATAAAGATACACAACTTCATACTGTTTTGCGCTGCTATGTAAAAATTAAGACAGAATATCATGATTATGGGACCAACATGTTGCTCAAGGTCAGTGTAAAGTCATAAATGACAAAAGCCCTGTCAACACTAACAAAAAAAACAAAAGGATGTCACAACCCTCCTCTTACCTTATCATCCAACAAAATAAGAAACAAAAAACAAATGGTGTGACCCAACCCCTACCCAAAAACCAGGAGAAAATGTATGATCGAACGAAAACGGCTTCTCCTTCCTACTACCCTTTACATTACTTACATTACATCCAACATTTACAAAAATCACTAATTCCACAGAAACTCTCCACTGCAAACAGCAAACAAACAAAACACTCACCTGGCCTCTATCATTGGAAATGGGATGAGAAGAAGGCATGGAGAATCAGTATCAGCCACAGCTTATATCCTCACTCCCAGCCAATCAGCATCAGTTTCACCCAGTGTTAGTGTTACACACACCTGCAGCTGATCAATATATCAGACAGTAATGGGCGTCACTGAAGAATCAATCAATCAATCAATCAATCAATCAATCAATCAATCTATCTATCTATCTATCTATCTATCTATCTATCTATCTATCTATCTATCTATCTATCTATCTATCTATCTATCTATCTATCTATCTATCTATCTATCTATCTATCTATCTATCTATCTATCTATCTATCTATCTATCTATCTATCTATCTATCTATCTCACTTGATCAAAATTTATTTATATAGCGCCAAATCCAAACAAAAGTTTTCTCATGACACTTTGCATAAAGAGCTAGTTGAAACTAGACTTTCAAGCCAATTTACAGAAACCCAACAGAATCCAGGCGCAAACGCTTGTGACTGGTGACAGTGGTGAGGAAAAACTTCCTTTTAACAGACAGAAACCTGGAACAGACCCTGACTCCTGGAGGATGGACGTCTACCTTGACCAGTTGGGGTTAAAGAGAGAGGGTAAAAGAAGAAAAAAAAAAGAGAAAGAGAGAGAGAGAGAGAGAGAGAGAGAGAGAGAGAGAGAGAGAGAGATTGAGGATAGGGGGAGAAGGGGGGAAGTAGGGGGAGACACATGGATGCACACCAAACTGAGCTAAAACTGTTAAAAAGTAGAACAGCTGGTGTTAGTATAATTACCAATAACCAGACCAAATGCCCATAACTGCTAATACTGCTACTGTAAGAGCAAGTATTAACAGTGGATGTACTACTACTGTAACTATTAGTACAAATAATAGAAACCTCTACCATCTATGGAACTATATAATAAACACTATCATAACCATATGGATAAGTGAGTGATGATAATGAAGGTAGGAGAGAGGCAGGACCACATCAGCAGGTCCAGAGATGATCCAGGGAAAACCTGAGAGGACATAAAGCACAGAGACTCCAGGGAAAAAGGAGAGTCAGTAACATGTATTTGCTGGGGTGTAAATAGAAGAGAAGATCAGGAGAGAGAAGGTCAGAGAAGAGGGGGAGCAGAGAGGAGATGGATGAATGAAATTCATAAAAGACACATGCACAACAATCACTTAACCAATTAAGCACAACTGAGATCCTGTCAACATATGTTTTAACTTTCTAAGACCCAGCTATGGGTTTTCTGTCCACGTTTCTGGACAAGAGTTTCACAGCTTTATTAAAAAAAAAAAAAAAAAAAAAAACAACTGCCTACCGCAAAGGACATTCAATACATTAAAAAAAAAATGCATCTGAAAAAACTGTTGCAATAACTGTTATGACGTAATTGCCTGTAATATGTAATATAATTATTTAATTTTAAAAAAGCCAAAATGTGTACTTTCCTGACATTTCCTGGGTCTCAGGAGGTTAATGCACACAATTGCTTGAATAAAGTGCTTCCTGTGCCTCAGAAAGTTTCTGAGTTAAGATTTTAGTTTCCCTGTCAGACGTTTTCTAAAAGTTTGTTTGTTATGTGTCGTAGTTGCAGTGGCTAATTACATTGGCATCTGTTTAACAAGAACCCTGCAGGTCAACAACACTTTGAATAGGACAAATAAAGTCTTTCTTGCATCATGGTCTCGGAAAAATGTAACATTTTGACTCATAAATGGTAAATGTGACAGGTAGCTTTCTTAAAGGTTGGTATATTTCAGAAGATATTTAAATGAATTGCAGTTGAATTGCAGAGTGGCTGTCAACGTGGCTTCAAAGAGGAGGATAAGGAGCATCAAAGTGCTCTCTCCAGTCTGAGGCTGCAAATGGAAGCGTCAACTGTGCCTTTGTGTTACTTATAGGGAACTTAATCAACTATGAAATTAACCCCAGGAAGATGGTCCAAATAATGCATGACATATTTATTTTTTCAGCTGAAAAATGACATTTTTAAAAAATCTTTCACAACAGTTGGTGTTCTATGAATATGGAAATTCCTGTGGAGCACAAATGAAGTCTTTACAGTACAATAATAAAATGTTTTAATCAAGACATTTTACAAGACATACCACATTTGTGCAATCACACAGGCAAACAGAGATAACTTGAACCATTATAGCTGGTGAAGAGACTAGATTTTCTATCACAGATAAGGAGATGCAATTTTCCAACACAGAGATCTAATTTTCTATTATTTGTATAATGATTACACTTAATAGACCAGAGTTTATCTGTATCTCCAGTGTTTTTTATGCTCAAAACACATATCAAACACATCCTGAATTACTTTTGTTTTCCAGGGAACAAAAGCTAATCAAATGAGCAGCATTTGCTAAAATGGCTGATGTGATTTTTACATGGAGAGCTTTATTAAATATGTGTTCAGCTTTCATAATTGTATGATATGCAGAAATATGTTCAGATGTTGGTTTTTCCTTGTTTTGCCCTCTGATAAAAAAAAAAAAAAAGGATGATTTTTGTTCATTTATGTGTTAGAAGGCTTTTTCTCCCATTTCTCTTTCGGTACCAGTCTCTCGCATAAACCACCCACGTGTTGCTTCTAAAAATGGCCTTAAATTGTAGCACTGCATACAGTATTTCAGAGAAAGTGCAGTGAAAGTTGAAGCACAAATTATAACTTCTGAAAATTCTGGTAGAGCAACATGACAGATTATTTTAGCATATTTATACAAATGCATTCAACTAGAGAAAGCCTCAGCTGAACACACTCTGCCATACATAAAATAAAGGAGGTATGGTGCCCACGTAAAACTTTTTTTGGGCCAGATGTAGTAAAATGAACAGTAGAATGGTGAATGAAGCACCTAATTAATATTAATACACTCCAAAAAGGATGTGGTGAAGTTTTCAGAAAACCAAACACCAGACCATTAAAAGGATGAGAGAAGCAGTTCTCTGAAAAGTCTGGCGAGTAATTAAGCTCAATAATTAAGCTGGTGACCTTTGAGCTGAGTTTGTTACACGCTAATAGAGACAGCAGTGAAAGAAATATAATTAGCTGTGTTCTAACCTTTTCGGTACTGCGACACCATATTGGCTCAGGAAAAAAAATCACTCCCCAAAAAAAATAAAATGGTCGGGAGAATTTCACCAGTCATCGCCCAAGACTCCAGAAATGATAATAGGTGAGGAGATTTTGCACTTTCCAAGACTAAGTGTAACACTGAGGAAATTATTGTAAGTAAAACATCTTCCAGAGTAAATTACATTACATTTCATCACATTTAGCAGACACTTTTATCCAAAGCGACTTAATAATAATAATAATAATAATAATAATAATAATAATAATAATAATAATAATAATAATAAATTTTATTTGTATAGCGTTTGTCATAGAACTCAAAGACACTTTACACACAGCAGATAAAAACAGAAACCAAACACATTAAAAACAGATAAAAAGCAAGTGCAAAAGGCAGGTATATGAATATAAATCAATTAAACATTAAAATTAAACATTAAAAGCTGTCTTAAATAAATGAGTTTTTAAAAGGGATTTAAAGGTGTTGAGGTCGGAGCAGTGACCGATAGAAGGTGGGAGGGAGTTCCAGAGGGTTGGAGCAGCAATGGAAAAAGCTCTGTCCCCCCAGGTTCGGTGCTTGGCTTTTAATGGTGGGGCGAGGAGGTGAGCAGAGGAGGATCGGAGGGTACAGGAGGGGGCATGGGGCTGAAGGAGGTCGATGAGGTGTGGGGGGCGGGGCTGGTGATGGAGGACTTATAAACGAAAGGATCGAATCAAGCATTAGTGATAAAGTACAATAAGCAAAACATAGTGCAACAAGTGGTGCCAGGCACAACAAACCCACCCCTCGCATGTATTGTAGCTTATTTTGGCATCGATTCAGCTGATGTCATCATGTCTATGCATGTGCTGATGTCAGCATATCAATTCCCGCTATATATGTGCCAAGTTTGAAGAAAATTAAACAAAATGGATGTTTTTATAGACATTTGAAATTTCGCTCATTATAAGTAAATGGGAGAAAAAATATGTAAAAACTGTATAAAAAAATTTAACTTTCACCTACTTTTCCCAAAATGTAACCACTTCTGGGACACTGGCAATCTATAAACCCAATTTGGTTTGAATTCAACCAGTAGTTTTGCTGCTACAAACATGTGAAATGCCACCTAATATTTGAAAAAATGGGGGGAAAAAAAGATATTTAAAAATTAAAAAAAAAAAGTGAATATTGACCTACTTTTCCCAACATGAAATCAGATCAATTCTGGGTCATTAGCAATCTATAAACCCAATTTGGTATGAACTCAACCAATAGTTTTGCTGCTATAGTGTTAACAAACAAACTGAACCAAAAACAATACCCTTGCCTCCCCTTTGGTGGAGGGGGGTGGGGGGGTGTAATAAGCAAAACATGGACCTTGATCTTGAGCTCTGTTAACTCATCAGCTAATTCAGCACACTGACTATATAAAAGGAGAGGGCAGAACTTCTGTGATAAACCCAGGAACCAGAAGTGACTATACTTGGACAAAACAACAGAGGTGGTGAAGCACAAACAATAACAGGCGATGAAAAGCTAAATGCTCACTCGCTAAAATGTTAAAACTTTATCAAACATTTGTATAATAAAATAATTTGAAGGTCTTGTTAGTGTAACAAGAAAAGACAAAAAAAGCATTAGATAAAAAAAGCATGGAAAAACAAAAGCATTTTAGTCTGTTAACCTGGTCCAAATAAAGTTGATGAGATCAGAATGACTCCTAGTAAAACACATAATTGATTTCAATGTAGTCTAGGGAAGTCAGGCTGTTTTAGAGTCAGCCTCTAGTGGCCGTCAGTGGTATTACACCTATGCAATAGCGTCACTTTTTAAAGTCCAGTTGTTTCCCACTGGTTGAATAAATAAAATGTCAGCATCCAGGCGGGCACAGTGACTCTCAGGTTGGGCAGCAGTGAAACATAATAAAATTACTACATATCCACTTTACTACTCATTCTGTCTTTTAAAGACACGCGCAGGAGGGTGAAGGTCAACAATCTGCATTACCAAACTAAATCTACATCTAGGGAGAGACAATAGTTTGCAAATAGTCACAAATGTATTTTACATAACCTTTTTTTTTTTTTTTTTTTTTTTTAAATATATATAGATTCACATGCAGACTTCTGTCATGGTCTCGCCCTCACATAGATTCACATACGCATGCTGTTTTAGTTTTGGTGGTACAATTAAAAATCATTCATTCAGTAACTACTGCACTACTACTGTTACTATTACAATCTATAAATCTGTAAAAAAAGGGCAGTGGGTGGTGCCGTGGTTAGCACTCGTGCCTCACAGCAAGAAGGTCCTGGGTTCAATTCCAACACCAGTCGATGGGGCGTGGCACCTTTCTGTGTGGAGTTTACATGTTCTCCCCGTGTCTGTGTGGGTTCTCTCCGGGTACTCCGGCTTCCTCCCACCATCCAAAGACATGCACTGATAGGTTAATTGGTTAATCTAAATTGCCCATAGGTGTGAATGTGAGAGTGATTGTTTGTCTCTACATGTTCAGCCCTGCGATGAACTGGCGACTTGTCCAGGGTGTACCCCGCCTTCACCCCTTATGTAGCTGGGATAGGCTCCAAGTGACCCCCGTGACCCTAGTGAGGATAAAGCGGGTTCAGAAAATGAATGAAAAATCTGTAAAAAAAAAAAAAAAAAAAAACATGTATCTGAAGTAGTTATTTGTATTTGTACGCATTTTTTATTCAGGAAGGTTTCTGGAAGCGAAAATTGACAGAAATGTGAAGTTGAAATTAAAAATCGACATTCACATTTATTCAAGTTGAGAGTATGTCCATTGGTAACTAATTTGAGACTGTTTTTCTTCCCATATACATCTATCAAAAATCATTATTTCTATGCATCCAGACAGCAAACCACTATGATTCAATAGTAAATAAAGAACACCATTAGGAAATGTTATGTTTAGTTACACATAAACCTAGACACTAAATGTAATAGGAGAATGTGAGTTATTTAGAAACCATGACCCCGACATCCCCTAATTTCTGCTCTAAATGTTGCTACTTTTTGGTGTTGTTATCAGTGGGAGGAAGTAAATTACAACCACGAGTTATTACAGTTCATTTAATGGTGTAACTTGTCACATCTATAAACTGATCTGATTGCAATGTAAACAAGCATTAACAACTTTGCTGAAGACTTGCACTCAGTGTCTAAATGGAGCAGGAAAGAGAGAAGAAGTGAATATATTATGCTTATTCCGGTTGTGAAAATTTGAGGAATCCTCATTAGATACCTGTCTATAGAACACTACAGGCAGACTGCTTTGAATAATATATTCATCAGTCTGAAGGAAATGGTGTTAATGCCAAGTGGAGCTTTTAAGAATAACAAAGACATAGAAAACATGCTACAATGAGAAAATGAGACAGCTGATGAAAACACTCATTTCCAGAGTCTTAGACAAAATGACACCAAATGGGAGTCTTATTAAAATGCCTTACATGATGGTGCTTTTTTACTGCTCCCTGCTCATATCACTCATTGTAATTTCACAGCTCCCTCTGCCCACACACACACGGCTATTTGACTGTGTGACTGGGGACACATAAAGCATAATTAAAGCCATTTCTGTGACACTGTGCTGCACCTCCAGGATTTAATATACATTTTTATGTCATTACTGGGACTCGCACAACTTAATTTTACAAGCCTTTCTTAATGTGTACAGCTCAATTTAGGAAAAGATCCAGAAAAATTGCTTCGTATATGAAAATTGCAGTGATGTGTGAATCATAAAGGTTTTTTTATTTTATTATCAGTGGATTGAAATATTAAAGAAAAAATAGACAAAAACCATGATTTACAGTATATGTTATATACTGTAGTTTACCAAGGAATGTTCTTCGGACATAAAGCCACATGGTAGAATTCAATCAGCAACAGGATCACAACTTCCTTCAAAGCTATAGATGGGGGTTGAACCAACACTTTGTCCCTTGGCAACCACACCCATCAACTACAAAGAGAAAGAATAACTGACCATATGGTAACTAGCAACAACATGGTCCTTGATCTTTCACCATCAAAATATAATGAGTTCAGCCTTGAGTCCAGGTCAACATTTATGCCAAATTTAAAGGAAGAAAATCCCTCAGGGCTTTTGTACGGATAGACAGATATGAGGTTACAGCAACCTTGACCTACGTCCATCCAAATTTCTCCAGAGTCTTCTGGTTTTGAAGTGAACATTTGTGCTGAATGGAACCAGCTGATGGATGGACCAGCTGGCACATGGACAGACAAATGGTTAGATCAGTGGTTTCCAACCTTTTTTGGCTCGTGACCCCATTTTAAAATCACAAATTTCTGGCGACCCCAGACATTCAAAACAGAGACATTTTTTTTTGCTAAAATTAATTTGGTTTTGATCATGTAATAGTTTGCAATACTATGTTGCAAATAAATGTTAATTTTAGATGACATTTAGTCTATATAATGTATATTATTATGGATGGAGACAGAAAAGCCAGGTGTAGATTACTGCACAAAGTGAGATTTTTTTTTTTCCTTGGTCAGGATATGTACAGTCAGTCCAGCTTGGATTTACAAGGCTGACAATTAATACTGAACAAACAAGAACTCAAACTATGAATTATGAAAGAGCTGCAGCATCTGAAACTGACCACAATGAACATTTGACAGATAAACAGTACCACAGTGCTTCAGTTTCAGCTTCACAGTTTGTCATGTCTTTTATGGATTGGGATTGTCTCTCTCAACTCACCATATATTTTTTATTAATAAATTTATTCCAGGTGACCCCACATGGGGTTCCGACCCTAAAGTTGAAAAACACTGGGTTAGATGACAATAACAGACACACTGGATGCATTTAAAAAAAAAAAAAAAAAAAAAAGACATCTCTACATCATTTACTGATACATGATGCCAAGTTGTGGAAGTGATTAAAGGTTCATTTAAATTTTACATGAACACAGATCATAAAATACAACAGTCACAGTAACAAAACAGAAGATCCAGTTTAAAATGAACTAATTTTCAAATGCCTGTTACATTAAAACCTGTGGACTCGTGTAAGGAAGAGGTAAACATTGTAAAACTGGGCTGAAGGCCTTACCATTTTGTCACCACATCTGAAAACCGTGGCATTCACAGTTGAACTTAGCATACCTAAATATATAGTAGCTTAGACTGACATTAGAGTTGTACAGTTTACACATAGACAACCCACAGTGAGGTAGAACCCTTGGAACTGGTCAAGAGGCAGGGATGGGGATTGAACCCATGATCTTTGGTTTATGAGACCAACACCTTAACACTTGGCTACCATACCTTCACAGAATAGTCACCTGCACCTCAATCATGGTAATAGAATGCTACATCATAAACATACCTGGCATACTGGATAAGTGATTGGTGTGGAAAATGCCAAATTTGGCATATTTGGAGCCATTGTGCCAACAGCATGGCTTCAGTAATCTGTTCTTACTTCAGTCCAGAACATCACTGATGTGAAACACCAGTAAAGATACCTATCACTCAGTGTGTTCCCTGTGATTGGACCAAATCCTTATTTTTTCTCATGCATTACTTCTCTTTTAGCATCAAAGCCATATTCTCCCTCACAACTGGGTGGTCATTCCAATCAAGCTTCTGTAACTACTTCCACCAGACGGATGGTGGCCCTCTACCCTGCATCTGAGCAGTCCACTGCCAGCTCTTCACTTCCTTGCAGGCTGTTTGAGTTTCCTTTTCAAAGGGAACAGTCAGCTCTAGCCTCTTCAGTTTTTTGGCAGATGTTCACCACTGAATGATGCCTGGCCTTAGTGAAGTTACAGTTAACTCGTTCATCATGTAGTTGGCAGTGGAGGTCAACTCTCAGGCTCCAGTCACATTAAACTGATAGAAGGGACCACTATTTTTTGTCTGTTTTTCCATAGTATACCTCTTTGTATGATGGATTAGATCAGTCATGATAGGGACTCCAGTCTGCAAGAAACCAAGACCTCTTATTGCCTTAAAGAACCCAGTTTCATTTAATGATGTGTCAACTGTGGTCAAGGCTAGGTTCATGTTCAGAGAGCAACAGTGGTTACAGTAAAGAAACAACACTGACTCTCTATCTTCTGTTCTGCATACCCACCCAATGTTACCACTCCCTGTGTGGAATCACCTTCTGTAACTCTTAAACCTTTATTTTTTACTGAAACATGCAGTAAATTGATGTGAGTGCCTCATTCAATACGGCTAAGTAAATCTAATAAAAACAAGACTGATGGAAATACAAAAGGCATTTCAACCAAATAAGGAAAACAGAACAATAATGCAGCCATTAAAATATGACGCAAACTAATCAATTCAAACAAAGACCCAGAATTACTTCTGTGATGACTTCCTAATGAATTTATCTCTAAATCTAACCTATAATAATCAGTGTAAATCAAATATTTTCCTATATTTAATTCGCTGATCATGTAGATGTTCATAAAAGCTCAGAGTAAATTAATTTTCATTTCATTTATATCAAAACAGAGAAAACGGAAGAAAGATTTACTTTTTCAACAACATAAATCATTAACTGAACATAAACCAAGTGTCTCCATCCACTGTCATTTATCAAACTCCCACACTGATCGCAGTACCACACTGCATGATGGGAAATGAAGTTAAAAACAGGAACAACACATTTACTCCCACAGTCCCGACATATTGGTATTAACATTGGTACCTGCAGCCATATGGCCTGTGCGTACTGAGTGCATACTGAGTGACATTTAAGAGAGAGAGAGATAGAGAGAGAAGCAGAGAGAGAAGCAGAGAGAGACACTGATATAGAGAGATAGGTGAGGTATGTCCTGGTACTTATGGAGGACTCCCACCAACCCCTACTCCACAAATCACTCACTATGAACTTGCTTTCTTTGTATTATTTGAGGTCTACATCTTTTTGTTATTTTAACCATTTGTCATGTTCTGCAAATACATGCTCTAAATAACAATATTTTTATTTGGAATTTGGGAGAAATGTTGTTGGTAGTTTAGAGAAAAAACAAAAATGTTCTTTTTACTCAAACACATACCTATCAAATCAGAGAAAGTGATAATTTTGCAGTGGTCTCTTATTTTTTTTCCAGAACTGTAAATAATGAATAATAAATTGTATGTCACGCCAGTTATTATGACATTTGTCGTGCTATTCCTGCACATTTTTGACCTGTCGCATGTTATTCAGCCTCCATTGGCTAACATTAACTAGCAACATGTCAATTTACGCCAAGATCTCCAGTTCACATAATCAGTCAGTCAAAGCTTATTTATATAGCACTGTCCAACAACATGAAGAAGACCAAAGTACTTTACATCTAAAGGCATGATTAAATTATAAGATAAAAACAGTTTAGTCAAATACCATAAATATGCATAAAGCCAGGGGCGTAGAATTGCGTAGGGATGCTAGGGACACGTCCCTACCAATATTTAATCACTTCTGTGTAGTCACTATCAATACAACCACTGTCTGTAGTGTTTAGTCAATGATTATGACACACAAAGGGTTAACAGTCAGTCTCTGCTAGAAGTCCCGCCTCTAACGTAAATGTCGCACTCTGATTGGCTCTGTGATTTTACTAACGTACATGTGAATGGCCGTCCTCGCTGTCACTCCTTCTACTTGTAAAAGGACCCTGCTAGTTGGACCGCTAATGTAAGTTTTCAATATGTTTGGCATTTGTTCTACCTGAGTCACGCCAGCTAGATGGATTTGAATATCAGTGGTGTCATTTACATGTACATTTGTACATGTGTTTGTTTGCGTGCGTGCGTGTGTGTTCGGTAATTAGGATTTGAAGAATGTCAAAGAAAAGAAAACTGGACTGAAGACACTTCTTTAGGAGTCAAAGTGTAAGCTACTTCAAGGGTATAGAACTGCAGAGGCTCAACACAGATATTGAATAAAAGAGACTATTTCATGCCAAACAGATACACTTTTTTTTTAAAAGTTATTTTACTTATTATTTTCATGTATTTCTATGGAAGAGAGCAACTGTTTAAAAAACACAAATAAAGAAAATTTGTGGGGAAAATACAATAAAACCTCAGATTGTAAATGTGATTCTAGATGTGATTTTATCCATATTTTTGGGGAATAAATTACATGTAATAATTGAAAGTAAAAGCCTTTTTTTGCTCAGGCAAGAACTGTACCATCAAACTATGATCATTGTATCCCTAATCTGTTCATATGTCATACATCAACATATTTTTGTCAGGTGACAGACAGCAGAGAGGAGGGAGGAGGTAGAGGAGGAGAAGAAGGAGGAGGTAGAGGAGGAGAAGCTGTAAATTCACAGGTGAGGTTAAATAATAATGGATATGTTAGTCATGAGAATAACATTGCAGAATGCATTAAATTTTGTATTGTCTTTAGATATTCATACATGTCAATTACTGACATTTTTTTTCTGACTATGATTGTTTGCTTGTTTGATCAGCTCTACATGACGTGAAATCATGATTGCAAATGCAAAAAAACATCAACTTTCAGGAGGACTGCCTTCGAGCACTTTTGTGTCCCCACCAATGTCCAAATCAAACCGACTCCCTTGCATAAAACAATAGGACACAATACAGTGATTAAAAAAGACCACAGATTAAAAGCCAACAGTGTCTCAGCACTAAGGGTTAAAAGCCAGTCTAAACAGATGTGTCTTTAACCTGGACTTGAACAGGGGCAGATCAGTGAGGACTCGCAAGTCAGGAGGCAGCGAGTTCCACAGTTTTGGAGCAGCAGCAGCAAATGAACGATCACCCCATTGTTTGTATCAGGACCTGGGGACATTCAGAACCATCTGAGAGGACAATCAGTGGGCTCTGCTGGGACAGTGAACTGTTAAAATCTCAGATAAATAGGAAGGAGCCATATAACATATACATAACCGCAACCCCTAACCCTCAGAGCGTGGTATTTGCCGCATCAATTCAGGTTGGCCGGGGGCTGATAACAGCATGAACATACACACGGAAAGGTTACAATTCATACAGATAACACGCCAATTTAAAGTGGTGTGAATATTTACACAGAGTTATGATATGATGTTGCAAACTCCATGGGTTTTTACTGGTGAATCAATGTTGTAGAAGATAGGGATGGGAATTGAGAACTGGTTCTTTTTGAGAACCGCTTCCCAGTAGCTCGATTCCTTGGAATCGTTTGTCTGCCTGCTTAATGATTCTGCTTATCGATTCCGCCTTCGTTGTGCATGTGCGATGACGTCACACTTACGCTGTATTGTTTTGGTCAGAACGTAGCCAACATGGTGTTCAGGCAGAAACGGTCTAAAAAGACGACACCAGGTCCACTTACTTGGAACACTGTCAAAGCTTCCATGTCTTCAAAAGGGTGGAATTCCTCCGATATCCTCAAACATTTGTCGACAGCATGTGAATCATTCACAGGAATGTTATGTATTTGATACTCTACTTAGCGGCGCTTGTGAATGAAGCGGCAGAATGAACGCCGGGCTGGTTCTGGTGTGGGCAACAAACGTCGTAACTCCTCAAATACAAGTTTCCGAAGGTAAGAAGGGAAAGGAAATGAGGTGCACAACAACTGGGAGACAAGCCGAGCTGAGTCGAACCGGTTCCACGTAGTAGAAATGCGGCAATAGAGGAATTAGTAAAGCGTCTTTAGTTTCACTTTCACTGTAATAAACCCCCGAACCAGGCCCGGCGTCATCTGTTATTATTATTTGTACATACTGTATATGGTATATTTTCTGTGCAGAGATGGAAATATAAAAGACAGTTAATGCAAACACACCCGTTTGTACTCTTTTACTCGTTCACCCAATGAGAATCGATAAGAGAATCGATAAGGAATTGGATCGATAAGCAATATCGATAATGGAATCGGAATCGTTAAATTCTTAACGATTCCTATCCCTAGTAGGAGATGATGGTGTTTTTGTGTTCGCTATGGAGCCTCTGATCATCTAAATGGGTCATACCTGATGACCATGAGAAGATGCATTTTATCTGCATTATTTATATGCATTGATAGGATTAATAGACAAACAGTTACTAAATATTTTAGATCAGTAGATTGTTTTGGTCGCTGGTGGTTGTTCGAGTTAATATCTTACGGAGGTTGATTTTAAGATCCTTCTGAAATGTACTACATCCTTACTCTTCCTCTGTAGCTCCCCTTCATCAGTACATAATTACTAGAATGTCTCTTAACAACAAAACATAAACACGGGTTGTAATAGACTTGTTAAAAAAGTGACATAAAACTTGTGTTGTGTAATTTTACATGATTAAAACCCGTCACTATTATGCACAGTCTGTTTGTTGTTCTCTGCAAGCTGGCATTTTGCATTCTGTATTTAACCAGAGTGATTTATAAGCCTGTATTTCATCATTATTGTACACAGTCATGCACATGCATAACGCCCCGTCAGCATTATGCCCCCACTACTCTTTTTTTTTTTTTTTTTTTTTTTTTTTTACTTAGCATCTGGTCACACTGCATTATTTTCAGGGTATTAGTTGAGGTTAATTGTAAAAGAAAAGAACACACACACACAAACGCACACATGCCCACACACTTACACTGATTTAACCTTGTTAACACACATCACCGGAAGCCATACAAACACACTCTCCTCTACACACAGCTACTTAAATGCAATGCTTGTTTCCAGTTAACCGTCTGCCTTTCTGTTGCGCGCGCACACACACACACACACACACACACATTCCCCTAACTGCTCTGGATTGTGTAACTGTTATCAGGCCACAATGACCTTTGAGCACCACCGCTGTCAGGGTCTCAGCAGGGGTTAATTGTCTAATAACTGAACATGCCCGGGCATCACCTCATTTCTGCTGAGACACGCTGGATTTCTCTAATACCTGAGAAAAAAAAAAGGAGACAAATGTTGTTGTTTAACCATCACTGGGAGAACATTTCAGCTTTGTGAGGACATTCCACACAACTTCAAATAGCTTTTAGAGAGTTAAAACATGGTTTTAGATGTGGGTTTAGAAGTAGGTTAAGGTTTGGGAATGCATTATGTCAAACCGTGTGTTCACAAATCTGACTGTGAGTGGATGTGATGGATGGTAAAGAGGCTTACCAAACACATATTCCCCTCAGCCAGACACACACAGATACACTCCACATTTAGCTGATTCAGGCCAAATTGTGTGTACCCGTGAGTGTTAATCCATGTGTAGCCATGCTGGCATGTCTTTACTACACTGACCTAGGGGATTTTTTTTTTTTTCACTTTTCACCATCACTTTTCCCTGTTTTTCCATTTTTTGCAAGGATTAATGTCCCAAAACTACCAGTGGTGGAATGTAACAAAGTATTTGTACTTTGTTACTGTACTTGTGGTGTCAGAAACCACTATTTTAATCAAAAGTATTCAATTTGTATGCAAAAGTATTTCACCTGTATTCATTTGTATGCCAGAAGTTATTCATAGTGTAATGTGAAGACTGTACCAGAGTAGCTGACTTTTTTCCTGGGAGAGCCGCTTCAAAAAGACATGTGCGCCAATGGAAACTTCCAGATCATGGTGGACTAAAGCACACAGGGGTGGAAATTTTGGACATTCTGGGAAATAATTTACATATTCTCGAAAAAGTTACATACGCTATATTGCCAAAAGTATTAGCTCACCCATCCAAATAATCAGAATCAGGTGTTCCAATCACTTCCATGGCCACAGGTGTATAAAATCAAGCACCTAGGCATGCAGACTGCTTTTACAAACATTTGTGACAGAATGGGTCACTCTCAGGAGCTCAGTGAATTCCAGTGTGGAACTGTGATAGGATGCCACCTGTGCAACAAATCCAGTCGTTAAATTTCCTCGCTCCTAAATATTCCACAGTCAACTGTCTGCTGTATTATAAGAAAGTGGAAGTGTTTGGGAATGACAGCAACTCAGCCACGAAGTGGTAGGCCACGTAAACTGATGGAGCGGGGTCAGCGGATGCTGAGGCGCATAGTGTGAAGAGGTCACCAACTTTCTGCAGAGTCAATGGCTACAGACCTCCAAACTTCATGTGGCCTTCAGATTAGCTCAAGAACAGTGTGCAGAGAGCTTCATGGAATGAGTTTCCATGGGCGAGCAGCTGCATCCAAGCCAGATGGGTCTGGGTTTGGCGGTCACCGGGAGAAGGATACTTGTCGGACCGCATTGTACCAAGTGTAAAGTTTGGTGGAGGGGGGATTATGGTGTGGGGTTGTTTTTCAGGAGCTGGGCTTGGCCCCTTAGTTCCAGTGAAAGGAACTGGGAATGCTTCAGCATACCAAGACATTTTGGACAATTCCATGCTCCCAACTTTGTGGGAACAGTTTGGAGCTGGCCCCTTCCTCTTCCAACATGACTGTGCACCAGTGCACAAAGCAAGGTCCATAAAGACATGGATGACAGAGTCTGGTGTGGATGAACTGGACTGGCCTGCACAGAGTCCTGACCTCAACCCCATAGAACACCTTTGGGATGAATTAGAGCAGAGACTGAGAGCCAGGCCTTCTGTCCAACATCAGTGTGTGACCTCACAAATGCGCTTCTGGAAGAATGGGCCAAAATTCCCATGAACACACTCCTAAACCTTGTGAAAAGCCTTCCCAGAAGAGTTGAAGCTGTTATAGCCGCAAAGGGTGGACCCACGTCATATTGAACCCCGTAGACTAGGAATGGGATGGCACTGAAATTCATATGCGAGTCAAGGCAGGTGAGCAAATACTTTTGGCAATATCGTGTATTTATATATGATAAATTAATACTGGGAAAGAGTTGCGTATGTATATAGGCTGTCCAATCTAGATAGAGACCAGTAAAATTTACCCTATCATTGGAAAGGCCAAAAAGGCAGGCTCCAACATGACTAGAATAATGTTCTAAATATGGTAAAAACAGAAGGTCTATAGCTAAAACCCAACGAATTTTTGGGCAAATAAAAATGGTCTCCCAGATCGAAAGAGTCAGTTGTTTCTGCAGATATCAACTCAGTGTTTATTTTGTGTATGAATAAACACTTTATGCGGCTCGAATTCTGTTCGGTTCGAATTTACTTGACAAAGCTCCACTACGTAAATTAGGGAATACAGAGACATAAATTCAACATGCCAGAGTATAGTGTGGAAGAGCATCACAGGGATCAAAGATGTCTCCCATCTGTGACCGTAAATTTTACACGACATACTTAAGTAAATTTTTACGTATCTGTACTTTACTTAAGTAAAAAAATAATAATGCACACTTTTGATTTTACTTCGTTACATTTTGTGACAGTTACCTGTACTTTCTACTCCACTGCATTTCCACAAATGATGCTGTTAGTCGTTACATTTTATGAACACAATTTCCTCAAAATCGTGCATGAAAAAATTGTTCCACCACTGATATTGTTGTGGCATCATTTCCATTGCATCAGGTACTCTATCAGCTCCAATGATGGCAGAGTGCACATTTGGGAGCTGAATCTTCGTTTCAATATTTGTGGAAAATGCAGATGCCAAACTAATAATGTGACATCAATCGTGTTAAAGGACAAGTAAAACTAAACTCATGAGACACAATATAAACAGATATTTTTTGCCAATAGTGTCATTACATGTGGTGCAATTCGGCACAGGAAGAGATGTTAAAAACAGGCTTCTAAGAGAATTTCTCGGAAGCAGAAAGTGCCCTCATGAAAGAAAACATATCACTGTGTTTCTATTGGTGGAAAAGTACATCACATGGACCAATCAGAGTCCATACTGCTCCGTACATAATCTGGTTTCCACGCGACCAGGAAAGTTAAGTAACAGCAACAGAAAAGAGACAGCAACAGGATTAGCGAACTTCAAGATTTCAGAGATTTGTTTCAGCAGGTTTTAAGATACGATAGTGTGAAGTCTGATCTCATAAAGGTGATTTTGTTTCATCCTTAAAGTCAAAGGAACATGGATTCCCAAACTGTTATAGTTACTCGTTGCTTTTTTCAATTAATTAACTAATAGCTTCCTTTGCAAACATTCAGAAAATGATGAGAATCTGTTTTGTAAAACTGTTGTGCAGTCCACAGCTCAAAAACCTTCAGTTTACGGTCATTGAGGAGTACATAAACCAGAAAATATTCACACTTCAGAAGCAGTAACCAGAGGATTCTTACTCTTAGCCAAAACAATGTCAATTAATTTAATAGTCAACAATTTATTGATTAATAAATTAACTGTTACAGTAATAACACATGTGGTGTCTTTGTGAGGCCTGAAAACACATAATTAATTCCTATAATATAGTGATGGAGATGAGACCGCCTATGTCAAGACTGAGTCAAGACCGAGTCTTTGAAGGGTCGAGACTGAGTCGAGACCAAGACCGTTGGTTTTCAAATGCAGTCGAGACCGAGTCAAGACAGAGTCTTTCAGGAGTCAGGACTGAAAAAACAAGTCAGGTTTCATAACCATGATTTAATATCACCCCAGATAATAATCCACAGATCTACAGATTAAACTAGACTGGAAATTGTTTATAGGAGCAGTCTTCGTTAGATATATAATAATGAATAATGGATCCACTGTACGCACTTAGAGTGTGCGCTCATAGAAAAGCTCTATATAAATCTAATCCATTATTATTATTATTACTGTTATTAATTTTTTTTTATATATAAATATCACTACACATATTGAATATCATCATTTTTTGAATGAATGCTTTGTTTAGAACATGTTAATTTAAATCATTAAACAAAACAATGTTGCAAATCAACAATATTTAGTCAATAACAATGAACAAAAACATATACATTTACACACTGTACTGGGTTTCCAACTTTCGCTCATACTACAGTTTATTCCAGACAGATTTACTTTCTGCAGATTTCACACTGCACTGTCTAGAACTCACAGCAGAAGCAGCACCATGGCTCTGGAACCAGGTACTTGAATACTTTCTAGAATTAAACTTGGAAGTAGATGGGCCGTTGATAATAATCATCATCAAGTTGAAAGACGTTTATTCTGGCTGTCTAGTTTTCCATTTCCATTAATCGCGTGTCTTTATATTATTATATTATATTACTAAAAGTGATTAAAAAACTGATGTAATTAATCTTGTCAGATTAATTAATGAAACTCAAAATACTGAAGATCAAATGAGGTATATTTGGAAGAGCTGAATAGTTTTACATGAAACTGAGACAAAAACTAAAGCAAAACATCATCCATCCATAATCACTCAATTTATCTAAATAACACTCAACAAATGAGTAAAACTGATGAAAAACTGAGATTAATTAAATAATCTCACAAGTTTTTGATAAAACTATTTGTGTGCACATATCCTGAAGGAAATGTGGCTTGGTGCAATGTGGCTATGAAAGTTATATCGTTTCACTTTGCATTTTTATGTACAACTTATTTATTACAACAAACATTTCCTAAAACTGCAACAGTACAATAGGAAAAAGAAAAAATATGGAGCAGCTGAATTATTGACACTGTTTTCAACACCTTGTTTTCAATGCCCTGACACAAACTACGTCAAAAAGTTTTCCACACTAGAAAATTGACCCACGGGTCACAATTCTACATAAAAAAGTGACCAAGGGGTCAGGGTTCCATGGGGTCAGAATTCTACATGACACTGGCTCATCCTTGATTCACTACAAAGCATCGCCTCTCACAGCACAACCCTAACTCAAGACAAATAAAGCATCATTCTGTGAAAGAGAGCAATACAAATGTGTAAACACACAGATAAGCTTTTTCAAACTTTTTTGAAGTTCTTAAACACCACCCTGTTCTCTCTTCCCTCAGGTGAAACCGGGAGCCTTTTCCACCATCGCTCTGCCAAAAGTATAATCATGACTGACACATACTCTAACATCATCACATGAAGGCAGTGAAGCAGGCATGTGTACATTCAGAGAGAAACACATGCTGACCCTCAAAATGTCACAACCAAGAAGAGACGCACACATCAGAATCAACACACGACTCTGGTGAGTTTACATCTGTGACCACATCACTATTATTAGTCTCCAGTTGCTCTTTGGTGGAGTCCATTTGCCTGCATGGTAATTTAAATACCAATGAAAAACTGTAGGGGAAAAACAGCATGTGTGTCTTTGTCCAGAAGTGACGGTGTCTTACTTTCATTAAAGGTGGGGTAGGAGATCTTGGAAAAACAGTTCGCGCAAGCTACATTTTGAAAACACACAATTCAAAAGTCCAAACCGCTTAATTCAGATATCCCCCGAAGCCACTCCTCCAGAGTACTGGCATGCACAATGCTTGTTCCCGAGGGTTCACGAGCGCTGCAAAGCAACAATTTGCCCGGCCTCGACCCCGGCCCTGGATCCATGCGTACCTCATTCAGTCTCCTCCAACCCCCCCACTCTTACAGAACAGCCCCAGTTCAGACCTATCTGTCTAACGTTACATTTCCTAGTGATTTATGTTAGTGACAAAACAGTTTGTCGGTGAACTTTCCATCCTAATATAGCTAATATAGCCAAGCTCTGGCTCTAACTTCGTTTCCTATACAAGTGCTCCAAACCTCTGAGAACGCACGATTCATGCACAAAGAGGGGTACGAGCAGAGGGGGGAGGGGGGAGGGGGGAGGGAGAAATAGCAGTTGAGTTTGAAGGACCTATCACCATTTAATCATTTCAATGGGCCGGTTAAAATGATTGGATGGTGTTTTTTCAGTCATATCCCTTCCACATGTGACTAAATTTTTTTTTTATTTTTGTGTTAGAGCATTTAATTAATTGGTTGTAATCAGGGTGTGAAGGGGATTTTAAGCAATATAGTAAAAAATGCTCCAGGAAAACATCTCCCACTCCCCCTGTAAGAGGACAAAAATGTATATACAGTTAATTGTTGGGGCTCTGTGAAAATGTAGGCCCTTGAAACGTAAATTTGGGGATTGTATGTTGAATTTAGTGTGTTTTCACTTGTTCCATTGGCAGATGTTTTTTTTTTTTTTTCCTAATTCCAGATTATTTTTTTTTTGCCTAATTCAAGCAAAAAAAATCTGCCAGTGGAACACATGAAAATTATCTTGGTAAGGTTTCTTGTAATAAGATTTTCAAGATCTATTGTCTAAAAATAAGTTCTTATATCCCACTGAAAGGGTACTCTTTAGGTGATTATGTCTTATTTTAAGTGTGATGAGATATTTTAACTAGAAATGAGAAAAATACACTTGGTAAGATTTTGATTTTTGCAGTGTATAATTGAGTAGACATATACATACATAGTGCCTGGTGGTTTGACATGACCTCTGTCAATGTGTTGTTCAGAACAAAATAGTTAAAAAAAAAAAATAAAAAAAAAATCAAGCAACGTAGTCACAGAGGACTTTTTTCTATGATTTCCACACTAAAACACTTGAAAGGGTGACAAGTTGTGTTTACTGTCAGATTACAGCGGATGCTTCAAGTACTTAATCAGGGATAAACAATTCAGAGTGACATGGCTTGGCTTTCAACAAGCCCGCTGAGCTTGGTCCGTCTAAGAAGAATCACAGACCATAAACAGCAGAGCTCTGCAATGCTGAAAAGCCTGAGGTGACATATAGTCTTTGCCAGTGGAGGTTCAGATATTGATACAATATTTTGGAAATATATTCTGTACGCTTAGAGCTGCCAGTTTTTTTCTTCCTTTTCCCCATATTTCACAACCATAAATAAGAAATAGTTGGCATAGTACAGTGTGTAAAATGCAAAATTAAAAACAAATCAGTGACATTAAAACATCTTTTGACTTGTATTTCATTATCAACACTATAAACCACAGGTGTCAAACATGCGGCCCGGGGGCCAAAACCGGCCCGCCGAAGGTTCCAATCTGGCCCACGAGATGAATTTACAAAGTGCAAAATGCAAAAATTACCCTGAAGATATTAACAGTCAAGGCCATCAAACTCAGAAATAACAGCAACATAACATAATAACCTAGAAATAATGACGTCAAATTTTCTTCTTGGTTTAATGTGACAAAAATCATATGATATTATGCCTCTAAATAATGACAACACCAATTTTTTTCTCTTTGATTTATTGCAAAGAACATTAAATTGTGATATCCTTTAATAATAAAACATCAATAACCTGAACAAATATGAACAACCTGAAACATCTAAAGAAAAATAAGTGTAATTTTAACAATATTCTGCCTGTTTTGTGTCTTGGTAGATCTGATCTGTAATGCACATGTAGAAATCATAAGTTGAGGCCTAATATTGATCAAATTGTACTTATTTTTCTTCAGAAATTTCATTTTTTTTCAGTTATTCACATCATTTTTGTTTTGGATAGACATAGTTACATCATTTAATGTTATTTTTTGCACTGAAAAATTTGGAGTTGTCATTATTTATAGGTTATTATGCTATTATTTTACTGGTCTGGCCTGCTGGAGATCAAATTGGGCTGAATGTGGCCTCTGAAAGAAAATGAGTTTGACACTCCTGCTATAAACCATCAACTGTATTTAATCAGAGTAGAGTGGAACCATGATGCTGCCCATTGGTTGGCTCTTTAGTTGGTACTATATCGGCCTTTTGGAAAAAAGAACCTGCCATATTTGGACAAATGGGTGGAGCTGCAGGAGTACATGGGGTCATCGGTAAGCTAACACTAAACAGGTTACACACTAGCTTTGAGAATATGTAAAAGGGCTAACATTGAGCATTATGTAATAACATCATTTACAGCATTAGTGTGCAACTTGACCACCATAACTACAGTTGAGTTGTGTGTCAGGAAAAACTTTGACAAACACAATACATATTAGAGTGCAAAAACCATAAAGCAAAAAATATGAAGGGAAAGAAAAAAGGTGGAGAAAAAAAACCCAGACTGTTCATTATTATTGATCAGTATGTTGAGGAAGTTCAGTGAAGTTCTATGGCAGTGGTTCCCAACATTTTTTGGCTCGTGACCCCATTTGAACGTCATAAATGTCTGGTGACCCCAGACATTCAAAACAGAGACTTTTTTTTTGTTTTGCTAAAATTAATTTGTTTTTGATCATGTAATAGTTTGCTATACAATGTTGTAAATAAACATTAATTTTAGATGACATTTAGTCTATATAATATATATTATTATGGACGGAGGCAGAAAAGCCAGGTGTAGATTACTGCACAAAGTGAGAATTTTATTTTCCTTGGTCAGGATATGTACAGTCAGTCCAGCTTGGATTTACAAGGCTGACAATTAATACTGAACAAAAAATAACTCAAACTAGGAATTATGAAAGAGCTGCAGCATCTGAAACTGACCACAATGAACATTTAACAGATGAACAGTACCACAGTGCTTCAGTTTCAGCTTCACAGTTTGTCATGTCCTATATGTATTGGGACTGACTCTCTCAAATCACCATATATTTTTTATTAGTAAGTTGTTTTTTTTTTTTTTTAATCAATTACAAGAAATTTCAGGTGACCCCATTTAAATTCCCCAAGGTTGAAAAACAATATTCTAAGGGAACTTCTGCTTTAGCTTAATCCAAGTCTATTGTAATGTCCTTGACACAAAACTGGTGGACTCAAATGCACAACTCACCCAAAATGAAGATTTAACAAAGGTATTTTAATATTCCAAAAGTGATTAAACAAAAGGCGCTCCCTAGGAGGATATGAAATACAACTTAAAAGAATCACTACGATAAACAAAAATCCTTATAGAAAAGAACAGAACCAAAACTGATAAAAATGAAAAAGCTGGCTGGGACATTTGACGAGATCACGCAGACTGAACAAGACGAACTGGCACAAGACAAAGAGAGAAAGGGACTATTTCTACATGAGGTAGGGGAACACAGGTGATGGGGAACACAGGTGGGGCTAACAATCACACTGGCGGGAAAATCACACAAAGGGAGGAAGTCAGGGTCTGAAACGAGAGGGAAGAGATGTGTACAAAATAAAACAGGAAGTGCAAAACAGGACCAAATGTAAATGACTCTAACTTAACATAAAGTGACTACCGTACTTTCTGGACTATAAGCCGCTACTTTTTTCTCGTTTTGAACCCCGCGGCTTACACAGCGATGCAGCTCGAGTATAGATTTATACAGGCTAATGGCCACCAGGGGGCGTTGTAGCAGGAAGCGCAAAAGTGAGACAGGTGGAAGAGGTGATGAAGAGGAGAAGTTTTAATCTTAACTTTTAACAGTCATTTTGCGTGTCATGCACAAACCCTCATCATGGAAAACACACGAAGAAATGCATATGATGCGGCTTTTAAGTTAAAAGCAATCGATGCGTCTGTCTAAGAAGGAAATAGAGCTGCAACACGGAAGTGCCATTGAGTAACAACGGAGGAGAGACTGAGAAGGTGTGTGACGGAGCTGAGGCTGTTCAACTCCGACACTGAAGAAGACGACTGCAGTGGTTTAATGAGCAGAAGGAAGATGAAGATAGAGATCAAGGACTTTTCTGGGTTTTTTAAAAAGCTGTGTTCCTGCTGTTTTACTGCCGTGTTCCAGGCACTGTTTGGAAAAAAGGAGTTAAGGTATGAAAATAAATATTTAAATAATCTTTCCGTTTAACATCTTTCTGTGTAAATATCTCATGTCTCAACGTGGACACTTGTGGCTTATAGTCAGGTGCGGCTTATATTCCGGTGCGCCTTATAGCCTGGAAAGTACGATAATCCAAAAACAAGGACAAAACACTGAAAACCTAAGACGAGACATGAAACACTAAACGTTAGCATAACTAAATTAACACACTTGACGAGACATGACATCTATGTGCTTTAGTACAAACACAACCATTTATATTTTGTTTGCTTCAATTTCTAGGCAAGTGAAAAACTAATTCACACCTGTCTTTTCATGCATGTGGTCTTGGCACAATGAAAATAATGCAAGATCATCAGCAAAATTAAAATCTCCAATTGATGTCAGCGACTATTTGATTCTCCTTATCTTAAGAAAGTTGGCAAAGTAACAAAAAGTGAAAAAGGTTACCACCTATTTACTTTACTTTAACCTTGATGGAAAAAAAAACAGATGCGGTTGTAAAAAAATGTTTAACAGAATTCAAAAGGACTTAGGAAACTACATTATAGAGCAGAGAGAGTCCATCTACACCTGCCCAAGGACGTTACATGGAACTGAGGTGAAGCTGGACTACTAAAAGCGCATTTTGGAAACTTGTCCTTCTAAAACTAGAGCTAAGCTATAATGTAAACTATTAGCTGTTATTTTAATTTTCATCATACTGAACAATAGAGTTCACTTTGCACCTTACAGTTTATTTTTGTACATTACAGTTAATTTAAATCAGATGTTTTTTATACTTCAAATTTATTATGTATAGTGTGTTTTGCTTTTGTATTCTATTATTAGCTTTATTATTAGCCAACAGGCCGTAAGCTATTGTCGTCATGCGTAATCCGTCGTCGTCGTCTTCAATCGTCTTCTGCTCCAAAACTACGATTCTGATTGACTTCAAACTTGGTATACAGCTTCTTTATGATAGCATGATAACATGCCAACAAAACTTAGTGAAATTATTTGGATCTGGATCTGATTCTGGATTTGGTGCGACTTTGAATAATTTCCCCATTATAAGAGATAGGAAGTGGATTGATACAATAACTCAGTAAATATAAATGATATCCAGTGTAAATTTCTACAGTCCAGCCCTGATGGGAAGATGACCAAAACATAATGTCCACATGCTGATCAGGATCTTCTTCTGGATCCGGGAACTTACGGAAAATTTAACATGGGCTCTTATGGGGAAAAAATTTCAATCGTCTTCTTCTCCGAAACTATAGTTCTGATTGACTTCAAACTTGGTATACAGCTTCTTCATGATGATGTCAACACAAGGTATTGAAATTATTTCCATCCGGATCTGATTCTGGATTTGGTGCGACTTTGAAAAATGTTCCCATTATAAGAGATAGGAAGTGGATTGATCCAATAAATCAGTAAGTATCAATGATATCAAGTTGGAATTAGAATTTTTTACAGATCTGATTGGAATAATGACCAAAACCTGGGCTATTTCTGTAATATAATAAATACACAGAACTGGGTGAGAATAAATGGCATCTGGATACATTTCCCAAAGCTTTTAATTTGGCCGGTAAGCTACACGGCCATTGGTCCTATTTTTACTGTGTGTCATACTGCTGCTGCTGCACTGTCATTTCCCAGTTTAGGATTAATAAAGTACAGAAGAAGATAACTGGCCACGAGTATTAGTTTGAAGCAGAAAACTTGATGATACTATAAGTATACAGTGAGGTTCATCCTTACTTCAGTCAGTGATACAGTCTGTAGATACATGGCACTAATTCATTGGTGGTTTCAGTAGTCCTAAGTGCATTCTGGTACCCTGTTGTTGACAGTTATGACATAGAACCCCTTTAAGACAACATCAGCCTCTAATGACTCTAATGCTCCACTCTGTGGGTTTTCCACATCAGTGTGAAATGGTGTCAGGTCATCTATATTTATACTTGGTCTCGATTTGGACAGACAGAAATGAGCTGCAGAAGAAAAGTGTGTGTTTTCATTCATTTTTATTGAAGTTCACTCTAGTATTTCCACCCTGATTTCAGTTCTTGCAGCTTTAATCACAAGAAGAAGAGGCCCGACATGTAAAACGTGCACTTGTGAATTACTTTTCACTGCAACTGTAATTCTGTTTTTTTGTCTTTCTTGACTTTATGTGCACGACTTGATCGCTTCCCCTTCTTTCTTCTCCCATGATTACCCTGCTCCTACATGCCTTTACAAATAAACAAATGCATACAATTTGCATTTTGTTTACTGCTTCAGCGGTATTGTAATGCAGCCGATAAAGTCACTGAATAGAATTTAAAGGGGAGATTAAATGAATGAGTCAATTTCAGGGAGAAAAACACACCTCGCCTGTAGATGCAGCTGTGTGTAGGGTGTTTTCTTTCCTATTGTTGCTGAATAAGTGATGTAGAAGGTGGAGTGAGAGAAAAGAAAAGTAAAATTGACTGGAAAAAAACTGCCGTCATTATGTACCTATGGTTTATGGGCTGTGTTTTTGTTTAGTGCGCTTAATATCACAGTGGGGAGAGAGGCTGCTGATGTGGATTATTCTCTAGATGTAGATAAAAGAGGAAAAGAAGCTGTACATGTTCAGCAAAATTAAGGTGCTCGCATTTTGTGTCACTTCAAAAAAAAAAAAAAAAAGAGCATCTGGACACATTTTACAATCCTCAAATGTGATATTTTTTTTCTGTTGTTTACATAAAAAGAAAACTACGGATGTAAAATCCACTCATTCCATTCATTCGTTTAATGTTCTAGGTCTACATTAAATATTAATCTTTTGATTCATTTTCATTATTCCATTCTTCAAAGAAAAATGAAGCCAGGTTAACACACAAAAAAGATGCATGTATGCATGTGTGATTTAATTATTTTAGCAGTGATTTACAATGACACACAGGTTTGTCATATACACACACATTCTAAAAACTGATGACACTGAGCTGTGACAGCCTGTAATTGTGACTGAATAGATGAAAATAAAACAGATGAGCTTTCATTTCCTGTAGGCATTGTAGATGCAGAACGAGCTGTCCAAGGTTCACATAGTGACTTTTGATGTTTCTTTGCAAATAGATCAAAGACATCATCAGAAGACTGAGCAGAAGAAAGTTTCACTACTTAATATTAACCAGGTAGATAAAAAGTTCACTATTAATTTTCAGGGCTACCTTCCCATTGCTGTGGAAGGTTTTTTGCTTGTGACGTCACCATCTATGTCACCGCAGTTTGGTGGCAGAAAAACACTGTATATCACAGGTGTCAAACATGCGGCCCGGGGCCAAAACCGGCCCACCAAAGGGTCCAATCTGGCCCGCGGGATGAATTTGCAAAGTGCAAGTTCGGGCATCAAACTCAAAAATAATATCATAATAACCTATAAATAATGACAACATATTTTTTTTCTCTTTGATTTAGTGCAAAAACATTAAATTATGAAAATATTTACATTAAGAAACTATCCTGTAACAATAAAATGTGAATAACCTGAACAAATATGAACAACCGGAAATGTCTAAAGAAAATTAAGCACAATTTGAACTATTTTCTGCCTGTTACTAAATGTTTTGTGCCTTTGTAGATCTCATATGGAATGCACATGTAGAAATGATAAGCCAAGGCACAATATTGATAAAACTGCACTTATATTATTCGTATTGTTTATATTCTGTTTTTTTTGTTTTTTTTCTGTTTTTATCGGCTGTATGTAAAGTGTCTTTGAGTTCCATGAAAAGTGCTAGACAACTAAAATGTATTATTATTATTATTATTATTATTATTATTATTATTATTATTATTATTATTATTATTATTAACAAATTCTTTTTTTTTTCAGGTTATTCACATCCTTTTTGTTTGGATAGTTTGTAAATGTAAATATTGGCATAATTGAAAGTTATTTTTTGCACTAAAACAATTTGGAGTTGTCAGTCTTTATAAGTTATCATGCTATTATTTTACTGGTCCGGCCCACTTAAGATTAAATTGGGCTGAATGTGGCCCCTGAAAGAAAATGAGTTTGACACCCCTGCTGTATATGATCTATGATATATGATCTGTCCAAATGGAGAGATCGGAGAGAATAGAGGGAAAAGTGGAGACAAAATGTCTTGCTGTGCTGTTGGTTGTCAGAATCGAAATGCTAAAAAAAGCAACCTTCACTTTTATCGAATACCATCGTTAAAGATGCCATTTAAGGCAAACTGTAGACACTTATGGTTGCAAAGCATTAAACAGACAGACTAGACTGATGAAACTAACTGAATCAGCAGTGATTTACATCCTACTATAATGGACGTTCTGTGTCTGATGCGTGTCCGACGCATATCCCAATGTTGCAGCACAGGAGGACGTACGGGTGCAATGCCACTGTCGTACAGGGCGCTGTCGTACAATGGTACTATGGGTACATGCCGCTGGTTATTTTAATGTCCATGAAACAACACTTTCCAGCCATGCAAGTGCAGTGTGAAGTCTGTCACCAGACGTTAGTCTGGTTTTCATGTTTGTCTGTCACTTCCTGTTTTATTTTGTTAATTTTTCCTCATGTGTCGTGTCTGTTGTCTTTACTTCCCTTCCTTGATCGTGTTCACCTTTTCCCTGATTACCTGACTCCGCCCTGATGTGTTCCACCTGTGTCTCGTTGTCTTCCCTCCCTTTTGTGTATTTAAGTCCTGTCTTTCCCCCTGGTCAGACGCCAGTTTGTAATCTCTTGCAGTTTACTTACCAGCGTTTTGATCCTGTCTGTTCATTTGCCTACCTGTTCTTTGACCCGTTTTGTCATCCCGTTTTTGCCTGTTTTTGCCTGCTCCCTGTTGGTTTTGTCTGCCTCCATCTGCCTTCCTGGTTTTTGACTTCATCGCCTGGTTTTTTGGTACATGAGTTTGTCTTACTCTAATGTCCTGTTGCCTGACTGTTTGCTTTCCTGTGCATGACCTGTTTCCGTCCCTGACCTCCCTCTGCTTTCCCCTAGTCGGGGTGCCGACTCGTAATCCGCAGCCGAACCGTGGGTTCGTGTCCAAAGACCGGAGGACGAATCCATCGAGGACTTCCTTGGCCGCTGTCCTCAAGATCCTGTTCATTATCATTATCTATCTGTACTACCTGTACAAAATAAACTCTGTAAACTTTTACATCCGCTTCCGAGTTCTGCATTTGGTTTCTGGGTCCGTACTAACAGCATCACATGCAGTTGGTCTGTCAGTACACAGTTGGTCCACTTGTTGATGATCGCCCACATCTTAAAAACTGCGCTTTATGTCCATGTTGCTGACTTGGCAGCACGTTGGTCCTCAACACACAAAAACCATCAGACTAATCTGGGTGTTCTGTATTCAACCTGTTCTGTGTTCTTTGTCTTTAAACTGAAGGGTCAAACAGAATGTTCACTAATAAAAACATGGGCTCAACGTTAACGATGACTGCAAATGTGATTTTTCTCCTGTGAATTGCACAAGTTACCATGGTATTTCTACCCTTAAACTGTCCAGTGCAACACTTGGTATTCAATATTCTGGACGTGACCACAAACTACAAAGTTCCAGGCATGGAGGGGTTTGTCTGCCTTGAGCTTTTCTTTAGTGTAAATACTTGGTTTTTCAACACATGAAAGTAAGTAAGTAAGTAAAGCTTTATCTATATAGCACTTTTTAAAACAACATGTTACAAAGTGCTTCACATAAAGGCGAGATAGATCAAATCAAGTCAAATTTTAAGCCAATTTACAGAAACCCAACAGAATCCTCCAGGAGCAAACACTTATGACTGGTGACAGTGGCGAGGAAAAACTTCCCTTTAACAGGCAGAAACCTCGAGCAGACCCAGACTCCTGAAGGAGGGTCGTCTGCCTTGGCCAGTTGGGGTTAGAGTGAGAAAGTAAAGGAGGAGAAAAGAGAGAGCGATAGAGATACAGAGACTGGGGGAGAGGGGGGAGGTAGGGGGAGACACATGCACAGACAACTGAACTAGAACATGTATAGAACAGTATAATAAACACTATCGTAACTATATGGATAAGTGAGTGATGACGATAAAGGTGGAGAGAGGCAGGACCACAGCAGCAGGTCTAGAGATGATCTTAGGAAAACCTGTGATGATCCAGGGAAAACCTGTGAGGTGATAAAGCACAGAGACTCCAGGGAAGAAGTCAAGTCAGTAACATGAATTCACTGGGGCGTAAACAGAAGAGATTTAATGAAATGCTTGTTTATAAAAGTGAGTTTTTAAGAGTCGCTTGAAGGTGTCTTTAGAATCTGATGATCTGATGTAATGGGGAAGACTATTCCAGAGGGTTGGGGCCAGAATTGCAAAAGCACGGTCACCTTTTGTTGAGAAGTTGGAGCGGGGGATGGATAGGAGGTTAATGTTTGATGAACAGAGTGGTCGTGACAGTGAGTAGGGAACTAGGAGGTCAGAAATGTAACTGGGGGCGAGGTTGTGCAGGGCTTTAAAAGTAATTAGGAGTATTTTGAAGTGGATGCGGAATTTTATTGGTAGCCAATGTAGGGATGCGAGTACTGGAGTGATGTGGGACCGACGACTGGTGCGTGTTAACAACCTGGCGGCTGAATTTTGAAGTAACTGTAGACGATTAAGGGAGGACTCGTTGAGGCAGGTGAAGAGTGAGTTGCAATAGTAATGTCCATCCATTGTAGCTCCGGCCATTTTGTCAGCTCCATGACCCCCAGAGCCGACAGTGAGTCTGGATCAGGAAACCACCTCAGCCCGCTGCTAATGGTCAACTAATCTTTACACCTTGTCTCTCACTGACAGACCATTAAAATGATTGGAGAATGCCTCTTTATCATCCATTACTCTGTTTCTGTCCTGATTTTCACGTTCCTGTCACTGGCTTTTTTGATTGATTGATTGATTGATTGATGTATTTTATTTCGAATATGAATGTCAAAACAGAAGAAAATAAATAAACAAAACACTTAAACATAAGACATATAATACATATTCGAAAAGGAGTGAGAAGAAGTACGACTTATAAACTCCCACCCCTTCTCCTTATGTAATTAATAACAATAATAACCTTCCTAGTCTAAGCATATCTATACTATATACCATAATATGACTGATTCTTACTATTAAATAATTTGGTTTCTGGTTTTATTTATTATGAACAAATATAATATGATTTACATAAACACATAATACAATAACACATATATGTAAATACATATTCATACACAGATCTATACACCCACACATATACATATACACCTACATATATATATATATACACACACATACACACCTATACATACATATACATACACAAACTACATACTTTTACATTTTTATAACACCCAGTCATACCCAACTCCTCCCTCATCCATGTACCTCTGAAAAATTGTGTCTTTTTACCTCCTTTTAAATTCTTTCATGCTTGGACATGGCTTTAACTCTATTTCGATGTACTGTTGACACCACAACTCTCACTTTCTGCCACCAGTTAGGCCCCGCCCACAAAATATGTCATCACTGTTTACCAACATTGAAATGGTCTATGGGAGTTAAATATAATGTTGATATTTCACATTATCAAGAGCAGCAGGAAGTTGTGAATTGGAATCCAGCTGCAGCTCTAACCGCTTCATCTCCACAGACGAAATAAAGTCTGAATCTCAGTCTTTACATACATCTGTATTATGGAATCATCACATTTTCTCCTTCAAACACAAACTCAATCTATCAGAATAACACAGTATTTTATAAACGTCACATACTGCATCAGCTGATAGTTTACATTATACCTCTGTTAGCTTAGCTCTATTTTTATACAGAAAACACCAGCAGTAAAAGTACAAATCACCTGTGTTTTCTTCGGTTTGTGTTATCAGCAGCTGAATAGTCCAAAGTCAGGACTGTCATAGTTTAGTCTGAGCAGTGGATCAACAAATTGCAAACTTAGCAAACATAGCAACATGTCAACTTTATACTTTTATAAAGGTTTAGAAACAAGTGCAAGAGAAACACAGTGACTTCAGCATCAAACTTTCTTCTTTTCACCTAAAGCTGTGTCCAGTAGTGAAAACAAAAGCGAGGCTTTTATGTTCATAACTTTTTTTACTTTCTTTGACTCTGAAAGTGTTTTCTTACCAGCTCTCATCCTGAACTCTGCCTTGGTGTTACTTTTCGTCACCATGGGAAAGCAGTAGAGTGACTCAGTACTTCCTCTAGTGGTCATATTGGTCATATACATTCCTAGTAACACATCAGGTCATGACTGGGAATAGATTTAGTTCATAACTTTACAAAATAATACACTGTGTTTGATATTAAGTCTGCATTATTTATTCCAATGATACTTTCTGAGTATCCTTTATTTTAAAGTACAAACATATACTGCTACTTCAAATGTCAGTATGAAGACTTGACTATCCCAATAGTTTTACTGGGATAAAAGATCATGCAGATTGGAGGGCTCCAGTTCACTGTACTTGACACAACTCTATCTTTAGTTTTTGGAATTTTCCTAAGTTTTAAAAAATTATGTAATGTTTCCTTTGCTTGTGCACTTACACAGATGGAATGAGTTAAGTCTAATATTAGGATCTTCAGCGTGGCTCAAGGTGCCTTTGTGTTCACACCCCTAAAATAACAAGTTATTAAGGTGCAGAAAATTGAGTCAGGTAAAGTCACTCAAAGCATGAAGTACTTGAGTAAATGTAATTAGTTGTTGTCAGGATGGTGGGGCATGAGTGGACTCAATTGCACGGTGCTGAAGGGAAAAGCGGATTTATTAACAAAACACAAACAAAGGTGAGGTTTAAACAAATCCTGAAGATGGTGCGAGTCAGAGTCTGTGGGAGGGTGATGAGTCCAGGTTATGGAGAAGGTGAAAATAACAATGAACCAGTGCCACACAGTTGAGGAACCAAGCCTTAAATATGCTTGATTGTGACACAGGTGAGTGAGGGTGGATGGAAGTGGAGAGTAAGGAGTTGGCGATAACACCGGCGCAGACTGTGACAGTTGTATTGTATTTCATACAACAGAAAAGCCCAAGAAGACGGCTGAAAGGCCAAGACTGGGGTGAAGGTCTAGTCTATGCGTCCATATGTGAAAACATGAAAACGGGATTAAAGCTGATTACAACACAAGAATACTCCAAAGAGGACTGTAGTGTGATAGTAGTTTAGTTCAGTTTATTTCAGATACAAACATACAAAACATGGGAAAAAAAAATAAACAAGACAAAAATAAAAACTAGAATAACAGAAAAAGGAACAACTGTTGTGCCTGAAAGGGAGTAGGAAGAAGCCACTGCTTATCCCGTCCTACCCCCTGATTCCAGTCCTCAGACTGTTAGTGCCTAATCACGTTATACAACACTAGTGGCATTGTACCCGTGGTGCCATTGTACAATAGCATGAGAGGCTAAAATTGCCCAGCACAACATTTGAATACGGACATAAAATTGTGCCTAGTAGATAGTCAGGTACTGTTTCTATTCATATGGTGAGTTTGGCGGCGATCGAGCCTGTGAAGGCTGAGGAAAATCCGTACAAACGCCCTCCTGTGCTGCAACATCAATTGGACGGACAGATATAGAACATGCATTATATATGTTTTATGTTTTATGTTTATGCATTTGGCAGACGCTTTTTTCCAAAGCGACTTATAGGGGAAAACTAATCAAATCACTCAGTCAATCAAATTTTGTTTATATAGCGCCAGATCGCAACAAAAAAGTTATCTCATGACACTTTATATATAGAGTTGGTCAAAACCAGACTCTAAGCCAATTTACAGAAACCCAACAGAATCCTCCAGGAGCAAACACTTGTGACTGGTGACAGTGGCGAGGAAAAACTTCCCTTTAACAGCAGAAACCTCGAGCAGACCCAGACTCCTGGAGGATGGCCGTCTGCCTTGACCAGTTGGGGTTTAAGAGAGAGGGTAAAGAAAGAGAGGAAGAGAGAGCGATAGAGATAGAGACTGGGGGAGAAGGGGGGAGTAGGTGGAGACACATGAAGGCAGCTGAGGATAGGTGAGTGATGATGATGAAGGCAGGAGAGAGGTTGGACCACCGCAGCAGGTCCAGAGATAAACCTTTGGAAATATATAGTAGGATAGGATTGTGATTATCCATGAACACACCCCTACAAACCTGTACACCCATACACATACAGTCACATACACATATACATACTCACCAATTTATATCTACATCTGTACACACACCCATGTATACCCACACACATCATACAATAGAACAACCTGACAATCCAAGTACTGTCACACTCTTGAGCCAGATATTGTGACAAAACCATTTCTTTGTGCATTTTTTTTTTAACTGTTTGATGTTTGGACACTGCCTGAGGTCTACCTCCAACCCATTCCAAAGCTTGACCCCACACACCAATACACAAACTATTCCTGGTTCTCCTTACTGCTGGTACTTTGAATCCACAGTAGCATTGTTATTGGATAAAAAGAGAGTGCCTGGACATTTTCATTTTTAGGTCAATTTATATCCCATTCAATCTGAGATGAACTCATTTTGAAGGAAGTGTTCCTTCCCATGGAACCCAGACCTCTTCTGAAAAAGTGATGCTTTCAGTTCATTCTCAGTGTGTGTCTGCATTCACACCCGATAACAGAGCGGTTCACAACCCCAATGAATCAGACAATTCACATCGACTCATGTAAGCAGAGAACGCAGAGGTGTTCTGGTGAAATGTACTGGATGTTACCCTCCTCAACGCCTGCACGTATTTCACTGCCCAAAGGCCTGGATACAAGGGCAACATGACCAGTGTACGGTGGCTATTCATCAAGGAGCGGTGCAAAGCGCTTGGCATGTCATATATGGAGGGCACGCCCTATATATAAAAGAATATTACAGCAGCAATGGAAAGATATGGGATAAAAAAGAAAACAAAACACAGTCATCACCCAGCCACAGGAGGGCCAGTGGTGCCAGATCTGCAGCTGATCTGGACTCAGCTGGTGTTCCCAGTCAGACCAAGGACCACAAACGTCATTATATATACATATATACAATTGCACTGTACCCATGTGCCTTAATTCCAGAACTTATTTATGTTGTCTTCTGTTATTCACAATTATCCTACATGATATTCAAGCAAATTTTATTTTCCATACTGCTGAACTTCTGTCTGTCAGTATTCTCTAAAATATCGTCGACCTGTACTTCAATCAACAACTTCTTTATCATTATATAAAAAGCACCTGACAAGGACTCTAATTTATGAAAAACTGTAAGGCTGTATATGTTTGATTTGCATTTTTATTGTTTTTACTTTAATTTATTATTTTAGTTGTATTGTATTTTTAATTCTTTTCCCTTTTTTTTTTTTTTTCCTGTGTATTGTTTATTTCTGGGGAGGTATTCATATAAGCCTGTCTTGGCTTCTAACTTCTCCTGCACAATGATGTTACTTGTTTGAATGTTGTTTTTTTTAATTTTCTCTTGCTGTTTTATGATGTGCAAAAAACATAAATAATAAAAAAATAAAAATTTACCAACTTTATTTCTTTTTATTCAGCCACATTCACTACTGTTACCGTATGATGTGTGACACAGTCATAATAAGGAAAATAACAAACATCATGACACTCAAAATATATGAGTTTAGTGAAGATATGCAGTTCAAACCAGGACATGTTTATATATTTCAGAGAATCCTCAGGGCACTGGGATGCCCCATTTAAAAGAAAGGCTTCAAACCAGGACGTTTGGTCACCCTAATTTAAATGATCCCCTTTTTTTTTACTGGCTGGAGGGTGGAAGTTTGTCGTCTTTTACTGGCATGTAAAACAGGGTTTAACCACAGCATAGCTCCTTCCTGAAACCACAGCTTTACTGCAGGCTAAGCATTGAATTGTAGAGCTGAGTGGTTAGGTTTCCACAAAGGAATCTAAACAGAAAGCATTAGCTCAAAACAAACGGACCTAAATTATTGTTGAAAAATGAATGTGTGACATCTGCGACATCAACTGGAAATCAAAAACTGTTTTGCCAGCCAAGCCACTATTATGTAAATGCCATTCTGATTACTGTATACAATTCATTTCCATATAAATGTTTTTTCTCCTGCTGAGCTATCAGGGGTCACGCACAACATGCAAACTGGGCTGCATATTCTAAAGTTCAATCATTCCAGACATTTCAATTTCAAACTCAAAAATCACACAGACAAACACAGATAAAGTCACAGCAGGGTTGGCCCGTAAGCCACTGAATATATATTCAGTCTGTACGGCAGTAAAATCTTTTCTTCTTCTTCTGCACACATACACTCACTTGACATCTGACATTAAACTGAGAAAAATTGCAAAACAACGTTCAAAAGAGTTAAAACACCGCAACACTTTGTTCTCTATATATGTTCTCCTTCTTCTCCTGTAAATCATCACAACAGGCATCTGCTTTCATAGACTCATAGACCTACAATACCGCTGTCTGGTGCGGACCACGTTAATAAATGCACATAAATTCTGTAAAATTGGATGCTGCTGAAGAGGTTTTCACTTATTCAATTACATTCTTGAAAAACAGACCCCAAAGACCCTGGAAGTTGTAAAGATCTGAATCCAGCTCCTTACCTTCAAACTCTTTCATTTCTCATTAAAAGTTCCCGTAGTTAAAAAATAGTTTTCCCATCAGCCTGTGAACATCACACCTCCCTGTTTGTCTTTTATGTTTTTGATTTAGTTATTTTATTTAGATTTATCAGGATTGTCTTTATTGGTGCATGTACTGGATGTAGCATCTAATTAAATCAAACATGCACAATGGTGGATTTACCTACCTGCGCCATCGGTGCTACTGAACAAGTACATCTTTTCTTTATTTTTATTAGTGATAGTTAACAAGACAATGTGGACATAAAAACAACAACAACACATAAACAAAGGGAAAATCAAACAAATAAACAACCAAACCAAAATCAACAACAACAACAACAGAGTATTGACAAACAACAACGATGACATCATATTACAATGAAAAAGATCATAAATGTAAAAAGCAACTAAACAATATAGCTTGGTTAGGCTTGATAGGGAAAAGGGGAAGAGGGGGGTGTGAATGAAAGTGAAAAAGAGAGAGGGGGGAGTGAGGGGGAAAATAGTAATTGTTGTAATAATACAAAAATATATAATAATAATAATAATAATAATACCAGTAGTCTAATTTGCTTGTATTATTGTGGCAGCGGTAGTGGTGGAGGCAGTCACAATACAACAATGAGTTAAATAATTGAATATTTGTAATGTATTTGTATCGCTTAATATCTGTTTTGAGTTTATATGAATCCATTTAAATTAATACGGCTATGGGGGGGGGGGGGGGGGTATTCCTCCTACACCCTTTTCTTTTTTTTTTTTTTTTGTTGAATATAGCAGTAACAAGTAAAATGTTGAAAATACTGTAAGATGATTTATTTTTGATTTGTTAAGTTTATTTGAATAATTTAACTGGTTCTATACTGTTTCTGTTATCGGGACTATTGTAACAGATTGGTGGAAGGATACTGTGGGGGAAGAGGTCATGTGACAGGGGAGAGTACGAATGTAAGTGAGAGCTGTGGACGGCTAATCAATATTCTTCCAGTGGACTAAGGTTTAATCATGAAGAGACAACTGTCTAATCAAGCCGCATTTGGGTCTACGTGAAAATCAAACGGGCATCACAGAAGATATGGACTGTATGATTATAAAGTGGGAACTATAGAACTGCATGGACTGAATATTAAATATGTTTGAGTTACTGTGGAAACGCAGCCAGTGATTGAGTGAATCCCACACAGTTGTCAAACAAAGGCCTATACCTCTACTGTATCCTGTTGTTACCTCTGCCAAGGAGGTTATGTTTTTGCCAGCATTGGTTTGTCTGTCTGTGTGCAAGATAACTCAAAAAGTTAAAGACGGATTTGGATGAAAATTTCAGGAAATGTTGATACTGGCACAAGGAACAAATGATTAAATTTGGATGGTGATCGGTGTGGGGGGGGGGCACTGGCCTGCTTTGGCGGAGATCTGTGTTCTACGAGTGCTTTTCTAGAAAAGGGACCGCAGACCTCCGCCAAGGCAGATCAGTGGCCTCCCCACCCCCGATCACCACCAAAATTGAATGATTTGTTCCTTGTGCCAGTATCAACATTTCCTGAAAATTTCATCCAAATCTGTCCTTAACTTTTTAATAATAATAATAATAATAATAATAATAATAATAATAATAATACATCGGTTTTATATAGCGCTTTTCTAAGTACTAAAAGACGCTTTACAATAAACAGCCAAGGGACAAACATACATCAAACGGGTAGACAGATACAGAGTTAATACTAAATGGTAATCAAAGAACAAATACAGAGGCAAATATGGACAAAAAAAAAAAAAAAAACACAAGAGAAGGTAGATGAGAGCGGATGAGATTGAACAGGCTGTCAGTTTTCGAATAATGATCTGAAGAGGTGGGATTTGAGTTGGCTTTTGAATGAGGTGAGTGTGTCGGAGTTCCAGATGTGAGTTATCTTGTACACGGACAGACAGACAGACATCCGGGGGGAGGGGAGGGGGGGCAGTGATCTGCCTTGGCGGAGGTCTGCGCTCTCCGAGTGCTTCTAGTTTCTAATTTTAAATGATTTGTTATGTAATTGAATTCAATCCCATAACTGAGTCAAACCTTATTAAAGCCACCTCTTTGCTATGCTTCCAAAAGTGGTCACATTAGTGAGGCTAAACTGTAATCATTTTATTAGTGTATGGTAATTAAAAGATACAGTTTTGTGTGATCTGAAGCATTTATAATGTTCATTTTGCTTCACTTCAATCCCTTGAACCCCCACCGGGACTCTGACCCTGAACCCCACCACTGTCTTCCTCCCTTCCATTTTTTCTGGATCTGCCACTGATGTACCAACCCACAAGTCACGATGAGTCCGAAAAAGATCACCTAATTATACTTCACATTAACCCTTTCATGCATAGTGGTCACTACAGTTGACAATTATTCTATAGATTTTCTCTCATATATTCATGGGTTTTGTTGTTTTAGGTCTGTATCAACCAACACAGTGGACGCTTATGCATCATCCCATACACTGACATTCCTGTTCTTTTATCTAAATCAGTTACTAATTGTTATTAGACTGTAATTAACAGAGTTTTTTTTTTTTTTGCATATTATCTGAGTGAGTAATAACTAGTATTATAGCATGTTAAAATGTGAGAAAACATCAGATTAGCAGCATTAACCTTCTGAGACCCAGGAAAATAAAATTTTTTATCTTTTTTCCATTAAACAATTGTCTTGATTGGAAACCGCAAAATGCAACAGTTTTTTTGTTTGTTTGTTTCAGATACATTTTTTTAAAATTACTTTTATTAATTTATTTATTTTTTTAAAGGAATGTTCTTTGCAATGGACGGCAAGTAAAACTGTCAAACTTTTGTCCTGTACAGAGGACAAAAATGCATCGCTGGGTCTCAGGAGGGTAAAAATGTTTTTATTTCATAGTTTTCACACAGTGTGTCAGTAAATGCATGTTTCTGAGCTTCAAGAATTAAACGTATGGCGGTCAGCTGAGTGGAAATGTTTGTAACTCCATGAAAAATAGGTTCATAAAAAAAAAAAAAAAAAAAAAAAAAAAAATCAATCACATTGTTTTTTTTTTCATGCCTAAAGAGGAATAAAAACACTCAGGAAAAAAATCTTGATTAAGGTTCTCATAATTTATGCATGAAAGGGTTAATAAGCAACAAATATACAAAAGATAAAGTCTAACTGAATTTCTGGACTAAAGACTGAATCATGCTGTTAATAGTGTCCAAATAGAGGCTCAGTATGAAAACACCTCATGTAGCCTACACATAGAGCCTGTTTACATGACCAGTAAAGTCTGATAAGTGGGAGTAATCAGATCATTGTAACAATCAGATCTAATGCATTTACATGAAATGTGATTATCAAAAAACCCTGGTTTAGACGCTCCAGTCCATTATCAGATTTCTTTCAGAGTACACTCAAAAAAATAATTAAGCCGAAAATGTTGACTTTATGTATTTTAATTACATGTAAATTTTCCATGTAATTTTATTACATACGTTTAATGTAAAGAGTTGCATTTAATACAATGTTTTTTCTATCATATTGAGTCAATATGAATAAATTAAATACCTTCAGTCAGATTTGCTTTAGTTAATGCAAACTTTTACATAAACTGTGTTTGACTGTGACGCTCAGCCTTTTTATGTGATCTAGTAAATAAAGTTTACTTTAGTTGTTTAGATTCACTTTATATTAAGCATATTCACATTATGTTTGACTTTTTCCGATAAATAAACTTTAAATTTCATATACTTCAGTTACATTTTACTTTAAAATATTACTTCATGTTTATTAGAGCCAAGAATCATTTTTTTGAGTGTATATACATATGTAGTGATGATAGATTTGAACTTCCTGTTATTATCTTCTGCTCAGGTTTGACTACGCAACTTCTGTCCTGTACAATTTGAACTGTGTTTACACATGCACAGATACAAAAGAATGAAATAAATCAGATTAACCTGTATACATGCCAGAAGACAGCGGAGTATTGAGGAGAAATCCAGGTGTGTTAATCCAATTTCTCATAATCAGAGTACTGACGTTACCTGATAAAGCAAATCAGATTATCCTGCTTACATGGTCACTTAAATGATCTGACAACACCAGAAATCAGATAATGATCGGAGTATTGGTGTGCATGTAAACAGGCTCATACATTAACCTACATAATTATTTGTTTAAAGGAAGAAAAGATAAAAGAAATACAAACCAAAAACTAAATAATAAGGAGGTGTGGGTCATTGGGAGACGTATCTGTGATGTGACAGTTTGTGTTGACTGCTCTTCACACTTTCTTGGTTTATTAGTCGACAGCAGATACACACTCACCACAAGTCAGCTCAAGAATAAATACTTTTTTGAGGAAATCATGTAAACCACAGGTGTCAAACATGCGGCCTGGGGGCCAAATCCAGCCCGCCAAAGGGTCCAGTCTGGCCCTTGGGATGAATTTATGAAATGCAAAAATAGATATTAAGAAATTAACAATCATTTTAGTTCAGGTTCCACATTCAGACCAATTCAATCTCCAGTGGGTCAGACCAGTAAAATTCTATCATAATAATATATAAATACTCACAACTCCACATTTTTCTCTTTGTAAATGTAAATATTTTCATTTATTTACACTAAAACAAAGTATGATTTCACAAAAATGTGAATAATCTGAACAAATATGAACAACCTGAAATGTCTTAAGAAACATAAGTGCAATTTTAACAATATTCTGCCTGTTACTAAATGTTTTGTGTATTTGTAGATCCACTGTGATCTGTATGTTATAATGAACATGTGGAAATGATAAACTGAGGCAGAATATTGTCAAAATTACACTTATTCTTTCAGTTTGTTCATGTTATTCACATTGTTTGAAAGGACAGTTTGTAGATGTAAACATTTTCATTGTTGAATTTTACATTTTTCACTGTTAAATATAGAGAAAAGTTTGGAGTTGACATTATTTATATATTATTATGTTATTATTTTACTGGTCCGGCCCACTGCAGATCAAATTAAGCTGAATGTGGACCCTGAACTAAAATGAGTTTGACACCCTTGATGTAAACTATAAAGGATTTGTTGTCAGAATAAGATAAATATCTAGCATGTCACTTGACTGTTGACATTACACAAATGAGCAAAAGTATCCTTTGACAGTCTGTTTTGATTGAAACTATCAGATCTTGTAATTATAACGCTATAATTGTTTTTTTTTTTTTTCTTTTCATTGTTTGTGATTCTGGTTAATTAGAGAAATGTTCAGCGTGTAAGATGTGTATGTGTTTCTGTGCTTACATGAGGTTTGTGTTTTATAACTGAAGTTGGTCATTTATTGATTTATTTCTAAGCTACTGACTGTTTCGAGTGCCTACATCCATCATAACAACGTGTGCACTGATTTACATCCCCCTCAGTGTGTCCCATGGGACCTCAGGACAAGATATGTAATATGTAGGCAGGTAAATCATTTTTTTGATCTGTTTGAATTATGCAGTGGAATAAATGGAAACAAAAAAGTAGTCATAAGATAAGTAAGTACCTGTTAATTTTGTGTGGACTTTACACAGTGAGCTGATGCAGCCCACCGAGCCCACAGTCAGATTCTTAAAGGAGCAATTTATTGGTTTATTTAACCCATAAAAACCCAGTGCTACTTTTGTGCCAGTTCCCAAATTATTATTTTTTCTCTATATTTAACATTTCATAAGTGATTTATTACAATTCATCAGAAAATTATCCTCTGTATTTTGTATTTTTAAGTGAAAATCTGCTATTTTCCTATATTTTATGTACATGCGCAAAAAAAGCTCAGAGTAAATTCAAAGGTTATAACATCAGAAACAGAAAACTGAAGAAAATGTGACTTTTCCAGTAAAATATATCAATAACTGAATATTAACCAAGTGTGTCCATCTACTGTCATTGATCCAACTTTATCAATGTTGTAGAAGATGACGGTGTTTCCACATTCACAATGGAACCTCTGAACGTCCAAATATGGTCATATCTGATGACCATGAAAAGATGACAAACTGCATTTTACACCTATTATTTCAATGTATTGATAGGACTAGTTGATCAACAGATATGAAACATTTACCATCAGTGGATTTCTGGGTCTTTATGGCTTAAACAGGGATATTGTACATTAAGTCACATTGTTGTAAATGCACCCGAGTTAGCCTAATGTCGATTTTTCATCCGCAATCCCTGGACAGATGTTAAACTGTTTTTATAAAGTAAAGTTTTGTATTTGATGGCATGAGTCGAACAGGATCGGAACAATATTCATTATGTACTAATGCATGTTTTGTTTTGGTTTTTTTTCCCCAAACTAAGGTCCCGTCATTACACCTACAGAGGTGGGTCTTGGACTTGACTCAAAGAGGACTTGAGTAATTATTGCTGTGAAAACTCTTAATGTTCACTCAGTTCTGCAGCAGCAATAATGTGCAACACTAGTTACCATAAGCTTCGATATGTAGTTAGCTAACATTAACAAATGAACTGCTACCAGCACAGAGTAGACTCCACAGCAAACTTCTTGTAAGAACAACAGTAGGCTACATGGAGTTCTGCTTCCATAAAATGCCAAGCAAATCTGAACATAACTATTATAAAGTTGTAAATATGAAAAGGCTTAATACACTATGTGGTTTTCCATTAACTGGTTTGGACCAATGAATCTAGGCTGCGTTATGTCACCAGCAGGTATAACTGTAGGCTAAATTACACATGGTTCTAACAGACAGTCAAAGAAGCAGAGCATTCTACTGTTAGTTTCCATCTTCAAAAGCTGTGGTGCTGATTTTCGTGGATGATACAGGATAGTTCAGAGTCTTTTTCAGTCCATATCAGAACATGCAGCAAAAAGCTGGTCGGTCATAAAAGTTAAATGTTTTCTACATGCAAATTTATGAGAAAAACTGTTTTAAAAGTAAAGATTTGGGGAGTTATTTAGAATATTCTTGTTTTCCTGAAATTTCAAATGTGCATTAAACATGTCAGTGGGAATGTACCTACTGAGACTTTCATACACCACCAAACTAAGTTGAACCATAGGTTTGTCAAGACAATGCAACTGTTGAGACAATTTAATAACAGGTTAAGATGAACTAGTGCACTGACCCGCAGGGAACCATGGGTTCTAGATCCTCTGATACAGTTCATTCCTTTACTTTCTTTACTTTCTTGGTAAATGTGTACTTTCAGTTGAATAACCTCTCAGCTGGCATGTCTGTTTCTGAGCTGGAAATTCGACATCATGGTAACATGGCCCTATTGTTTATCTGTTGCTAGGTAACCCACTTCAATGATGATTCTATAATTCTGGGCATAGCGACGTGATTGTAAGGCTATTGTATTCCAACATTACTAATATCTTCCAAAATATTGGTCCTATCAATTTACTGTTTTCACCAGTCACTTCCTTGAACCAAAGTACAGAAGGATACTAAACTGCTGCAGTCAGCTCTTTCTGGATTTTGTGTGATGCCCGAGACACACAGACAGAGTCCACTCCCCTTTTATTATTCAGATGAAAACAGCTAATGTCAATAAATATATTTAACTGTATCTATTTTTTGCTTTATCTCAGTTCATTCTGTGCTCTATTTGTTCCATAAAAGAAACCAAAAGGAGTTGTTTGTCCTCATATTAAGGTTGACAGAGCATTTATACAGGATGAGTAATGTGACTGCGATTAACACTACACCCTTCTTGTTAACCATTGACCTCGTAGAGCACTGGGTCTAAATTAAAAGTAAAATACGATCCAATGCCCTGACCCAGGGTGACTGACTATTTTTATACTGCAATTAAAGTAGAGACCGGAAGTTGTTGTCAGTATGTACTGAACTGAAACATCATGCACCTAAAACTTCAGGATGAATGCATGTCATGAATACCCCCGATCTGCTCTTTACTTGTGAAACGTTTTAGGAAAAAATAGAATATCTACAAAAGAAATGTCTGACAGATGTTTGCTGATTGATTTGGATTTCTGAACATTCTATGTTTCTGAAAAGATGTTGGATTATGCAACAGCTAAAAGCAGAAAGATCCCCATTTCTGCTGTCTACAAGTACTTCAGTAAAAGTGTGGGAGAATAAACAGGTTGCCAGTCAAGATTCCCATTTGGTTTGTTTGTACCCACTTCAAACACTGTAGCATCACAAGAAATCCCCTGGAACAAAAAAGAACTGTTTTGAAGGTTCTTCTTGGCGGGTCCTTGAAAGCTGATGTGATGGTGGAAATCATTAGCACATGACAAGTTGCCATGGAAGTCTC